>NW_027042495.1:600000-767236 GCF_035927105.1 Exophiala bonariae
GCCTCGAAAGTTCAAGATTACCATTGCCATTCCGCCACACAACGACACCGACGTCTACGCCCACGACATCGGTCTGATCGCCATCCGCAAAGGTGACCACCTGGAAGGCTTCAACGTCCTCGCCGGTGGTGGCATGGGCGTGACGCACAACAACAAGAAAACCTACCCGCGAACCGGCTACATGATGGGCTATGTTCCCGCCGATAAAGTCCACCTCGTATGCGAGAAAATTATGCTGGTGCAACGTGACCACGGCGACCGCAAGAACCGCAAGCACGCGCGTCTGAAGTACACAATGGACGACATGGGCAACGAGGTGTACAAAGCCAAGACCCAAGAACTCCTCGACCCTCTCAACATCAAATTCGAGTCCCCTCGCCCCTTCAAATTCGAATCCAACATCGACACGTTCGGGTGGCAGAGGGACGAAAAGGGCCTGAACCACTTCGCCTTCTTCATCGAGAACGGACGCGTCGAAGACACCGCCACATTCCCGATGCGCACAGGTCTCCGCGAGATCGCCAAGGTCCACACGGGCGAGTTCCGTCTGACGGGCAACCAGCACCTGATCCTGTCGAATGTGACAGACGCAGCGAAGCCGCAGCTCGTGGAGCTGATGAAGAAATACAAGCTGGACAACACGCAGTTCTCGGCGCTGCGGCTGTCGAGCTCCGCGTGCGTCGCGTTCCCGACCTGCGGCCTCGCCATGGCCGAGTCGGAGCGCTACCTGCCGGAGCTGATCAGCAAGCTCGAGGGCTGTCTCGAGGAGAACGGCCTCAGCCAGGACAGCATCGTCATGCGCATGACGGGCTGTCCGAACGGGTGTGCCCGCCCGTGGGTCGCCGAGGTCGCCTTCGTGGGCAAAGCCTACGGCGCTTATAACATGTATCTGGGCGGCGGGTATCACGGCCAGAGACTGAACAAGCTGTACCGCAGCAGTATCAAGGAGGACGAGATCCTCGAGATCATGAAGGGCTTGTTGTCGCGGTATGCCAAGGAGCGGAACGATGGCGAGAGGTTCGGCGACTGGACCATCCGTGCCGGTGTCATTAACGAGACCACCGAAGGGAAGTTCTTCCACGAGGGCACCGCCGAGGAGGAGAGTGATGAGGAATGAGTCTGACTGTGAATGAACAAGGTTGGAGGTCATTTTGTCCAGTTGGGATAGTCGGCTTTTGTGGACGCTGGAATTCGAGGTGCCATTCTAGTTTAGTGCATTGTGGATATAGCTGGTTTTTTGCATAGCGGAAGTTTTTAAAAAATTGTATCTTGTGGCTATATAACAGTTGATAGGCAATTTTCATGAAATATATTAACTCTTGATCTTGAAACATCTCTCTCTCCCTTTAGGTTGATTCAGTATATGTCTAAAGCGCCTCATGCTCTCGCTCAAATAAAGGTCTATGAAAAGAAGGATTAAGGTAAGCAGTCCCAGTCCCAACCAACCCACACTCATTTGAGCTTCCTGTGCTCCTTTAATTCCCAATTCTTCCAAGTCCCACCATACCAGACTCCCTCGATGAAATCCCGCACACCGTACCCCTTACGCCATCCCTCCCCAGATTCTTCCAGCTCACTGATCCTCCAGAACAGCGTGCCGTCATAGCAGGCCATCAGATCATCCTTCCACACCCTCCCGTTCTCCTGCAACAACAACCACGTCGTCCACGCCTCCATGAACGCAAAGGTCCAACCAGCCGGGTCTGCTGCACAGCGGTTCTTCTTCCACATCGTCCACAGTTCTTCCGCACTCAGTCCCCCCGTCGTGGAGGTGTCGTAGCGAGCGAACATGGCGTCGAAGCGAGCCGGTTCAAAGTGGCCATCGATGTCGAAGATGCCTGTGTCGGAGCCGTGTTTGGCCTTGTGGATGCTCTTGACGTAGATGCGATAGCGTGGGTCTGGGATGTACGAGTGTGCGAGAGTCGTGGCGTAGGAGAAGAAAAATGGGATTAGGAGACTGCCCAGGCTGAAAATGATGCTGAAGCCGAGCTGGCGGAAGCCATTGTACACGTCCAGTGGATAGATGATGCCGTCGTTGTCACGGTCCCAGAACAAGATGTGTTGTTGGAGAGCGGTGAGTTGTTTGCTTTCTGACTGTATGGTTGGGTCAAAGGCTGTGGTTGGATTGGGTGATCCATCGGCCAGGGAGTCTGTTGAATTTGCTGCTGTGGAGCTCCTTTCCGTGGGAATGGCAGTGAGCGGTGTTTGTGAGGTTGATGGTGGAAGGAAGCTTGCATCGCCCATTCCGATGCTCGATTGTCACTTTGGCTGGTCTTCAAAGAAGTGATATGTGCGTTTTAAGAGGGGGTAGATGCAGTTGAACCAAGGCAGGTATGTATCAATATCTGTACCTCACTGGCAGTACCAATGGTCAAGAGGCTCTCTTAGCAAGAAGATAAGAAGGATTGAGGCAGGTGCTATTATCTGTAGTCCTACCTGATGTGATATTCGTCAACGTCATGAATGCCTCGTGGTAGGCAATCCGAGTAATCGATGCATGTGAAAGAATGTTTGATCACACAATCGAGAACCGTCCGCCGGAATGTCAACCCGCACTGCCCTTGATACGCTGGTCATCCGGAAATGTTGGAGCGTTGAGAATCGGACTGGTGGGGTGCCTGTAATGCTGTGGGTGATGCCGACACGCCTAACCCTTTTGTAATTAGCGTGGGCGACTCCCGTACTAGCGTCTACCATTCGAACTTCCCTTGCACGACCTCGTGTTTCTAACCACCACTTCACTCCTTACCGAATGAACCGATCTAGAGCTTGGTGTAGGTAGGTGACTTACCAGCAAGGGGATACCCAGTCCCTAGGTCAGATATTCACTTCATCCGTACGTGGCGATTCTCTCATTTCCCTTAGGTTCGGGTTATCGCAGAAAACAGGTGAAATCCCTTTGTGTCCACGTGTCGCGTGCTTGAAGCTCAACTTCGTTCAAATTGCCTGATCCTCAGTTGCCTGTTGTTGAAATTCGTGCAATTAGGAAGCTGAGTCATTGTTCTATCCCATGCCATACGAAAGGAGTGCTTTCTCACGCTTTGAAGCAGCTGAAACTCACCATTCTAGCCCTTCAGCCTTGTTCTTACCGACCACCACTGACACAAGATGGAGGTCTTCGTTCGTGGGGTTCCCGAACGTGCAACTGAGAATCAGCTTCAGAAATCATTCCGTACAGTCTTGACACCCCTAGGCATTCTCGATTGGAATTGCCAGAAACGTACAGGAAACAATTACTGCTTCGTTTTGTTTCTCAATATCCAGGATGCGCAGAAGTTCTTGGAACTCCATGGTCAGGTAAAGAGTGCGGGCTTAGGCCGTGACTTCCTTCCTCCTGGTCGGACCAACGTCATGTTCAATGGCATCGCTCTTTCCTGCGCTCGCAGCAGGAGGACACCCGATCAATGGGCACTAAAGAATTTACAAATGGAGGCCAAAGCACGTGAAAAGAAGCCTGCGAAGCCAACACAAGAGAAACCAACTCCAGCCATCGCTCAGGGATCGGATAGTGAGCTTCCCATTCATTCGATCTCATGTGGCTTATGGAAATACACAGTCAAAACTTCAGAGCCTCTTTTCATGACATATCGGAAATGGAAAATCACGGGCACAATCAAGTTCACCTCGAAAAAGATAATAATCAAGACAGACAGGTCACAGCGTATTGATATAATGTCCCCGAATGTCTGGGAAACAATCGTCAGTGGCCTTCCCAACCCTGGAATTACTGTCACTTGTACAGATACGCCCATGTTTTTCCGGACTGGACCAGACCTCCAAAAAACCACAGCCGCCTCCACAGACCTGAGTCAGCTCCTTCAAAGCATGAATCTTTCGAATCGACCGTCTTCAGTGAACAGATTCAGAATACCCTCACTTGATACGGAGCATGCCTCAATTGTGGGAAGCTGCCTTGTCTATCATGTCGGTTTGCCTCAGATTAGCACAAAATCTCAAACACAGGCCTTGGAGCGTATGCACCTCCGGCCTCCGCTCATTCGACCGAACATCCTCACTCAAGTCGCCCCCAAGTCCTTTAAAACCGAGTTTGCTCCACTTCTCAATGCGCTCAAGGACCCAGTCCTGCCATTCCCGATCAAGTTTCAATTGCAACGACTTTCAACCGTTGGCTCTCTACCACCAGACACTGTGCTGGCGCTTTTACCCATCATAAAGAGCCTGCTGAGTCGATGCAACCTTCGGACCACCGTAGAGATCATTCGCAGTCTGTTCCGGCAATTGCCTTACCGCAGCCTCGAGGCCGACCCGGCGGTTTTTGCGGTTGAGTCGTTGAAATCACGTTTACGCGAGCATTACGAACGGGTGAAGACTGGCGAAATCGACCACAGCCAGCGTCTCGACTCCGATAACATAGCGTATATCCACAAGGTCAGCATAACTCCCTCGCGCTTATACTTGTCTTCTGGTCCAGAGCCAGAAAACAACAATCGTGTTCTTCGAAAATACCCGGATCATCATGACTACTTCATCAGAGTCCAATTTTGTGAAGAGGATGGTCAGCAATTACGGTACAGTGCTCAAGTATCAAACGATGAAATATTTCGCGGCCGCTTCACAAAATTATTGAACGAAGGCTTTAACCTTGCAGGCCGCCATTTCTCTTTCTTAGGCTTTTCTCACTCGTCTCTACGTGCCCAGTCATGTTGGTTTATGGCGCCATTTGTTCACGAGGGGCGTTTACTTCTCGATCGAATGCTAATACAGGGTCTGGGCGATTTTTCACGAATCAGGTGCCCGGCAAAGTGTGCCGCAAGGATTGGACAAGCTTTTTCAGAGACACCAACAGCAATTACGATCCCCCCCGGCGTTGCCAGGGAGATCCCTGATGTGGAACGCAATGGCCGTGTCTTCAGTGACGGCGTAGGAACAGTCTCAAGAGGTGTTCTAGAGAAGATCTGGGCTCACTTACCCACAACGAGGAATGGGAGACCACTATTGTTTCAAATCAGATATGGAGGTAAGAATCCCACCCAAGGTCATTAACAAGCTTTATAATTCCCGTCCTTCTTCCACTGCTCCCTCAATCTCGCAATATCAGTCCATCGAACGAAACACTTACCACATGCACAGGTGCTAAAGGCATGATTGCTCTGGATAGTCGACTTGCTGGAGATGCTCTCCGCTTTCGCCGATCCATGATGAAGTTCCCAGGATCGGACTCCTTGGATTTCGAAATATGCAACAACGCGTTTCGTGCTCTCCCGTATTACTTGAATCAACAGAGCATCAAAATTTTGGAAGACATGGGTGTCGACGACGAGTTTTTCTTTTTCCACCAAAACCGAGAAGTGCGTCGATTGCGATCCACCACCTCAAGTGCATCATCGGCTTCCAAATTCCTCAAGCGTCATAGCATTGGAAATCGCATCAGTCTACCTTGGCTCATACGCAAACTTGAAGTACTAGGTCTTTCATTTCGTGATGACCCATTTCTGAAGAATATTGTTGAGATTGCCGTGCTATTAGAATTGAGATCATTGAAGTATAAGTCTCGGATTCCTGTAGAAGATGGATACACTCTGCATGGCATCATGGATGAAACAGGCTTCCTCAAGGAAGGCGAGATCTTTTGCACGGTCGAAGAAGCTGGCAAGGATCGAGTTGTTGTGCAGCGAAATGTTGTCGTCACTCGAAGCCCGGCTCTTCATCCTGGTGATATTCAACTGGCTAATGCGGTGCACCCGCCGTACGGGTCGCCCTTGTTGGACCTTCGGAATTGCGTTTGTTTCAGTCAACATGGAGAAAGAGATCTCCCAAGCATGCTAAGTGGTGGTGATCTAGATGGCGACCTTTATCAAGTTCTGTTCGACTCTAGAGCCAAGCCAAAGCGTAAATTCACGCCAGCAGATTACTCCCGGCCGCCTCCCATTGATCTCCAGAGAGAGGTGACACGTGAAGACATGACAGACTTCTTCATCACATTCATGGCGACCGACCAGCTGGGGCGAATCGCCAACAACCACAAAATCATAGCTGATCAGCGTGCAGATGGCACGATGAACCCAGACTGTCTTACACTTGCAGAGATGCATTCAACAGCTGTCGACTTCTCGAAAAGCGGAATCCCGGTAAGGACAAATGAGTGTTGTTTGACTGTAGACTAACTCCCAACAGGTCGATCTTAGCAAGATGCCGAGATTTAGCTCATGTCGACCAGACTTTATGGCTTTTGGACCACATATCACCGTGACGAAGGGCAAACCATTGGCATTCAGCGTTTCCGAAGATGCAGAACCTGATGACGAGGACGACAAACCAATCCCTCGATATTACGAAAGCGACAAAATCCTGGGCAAACTATATCGGGCAATCGACGAGCATGAAATCTTCACCGATGTTCAACAGAGCAATACACCTCCGAAAGTCACGAAATCTGTCTTGGGAGGCATACTCGAATATATCAAGCAGAACTGCGAACTCTCTTTCGTGGAATCTTACATGAATCGAGCTCGAGGTATTCGTGCAGAGTAAGTTGTGCCTCTTGGATGCCATCGTGGAAGGAGCTGTGCTGACCAAATATCACAGATATGAAGAATGTGTTCGAAACGTTTCGTGGGAATATAGTCCTGACTGGACGAAGGCCCTCAGTGAACAAGAGGTCTTCATTGGAAACATCCTAGGAAAAACCGGTGCACAGACCAAACGACAACACGACTTGGCTGTTAGCATGAGCGAGCGATTCGATGCAGATCTAGCATACATCGTGAGTCTCATTGCTCATAACGACGACGAGGAGGAGGACGAAGACCATCTCGGTGGCCTGGCGCTTAGTGTTGGTTGTTTCTTGGCCAGTATTGAAGACCTTCCGTTTGACCTGGCGAACACGCAGAAAACTGACGGACTTGTCAGCTTTCGCTATGTGGCTGCGGCTTTATGTTTGAAGGAGATTGAGTATGTTCAGAAACAAACATTCCTGGAACTAGGAAAAAGGGCATACGCTTGATGTGGACAATACTAGCGTTTCGTGTTATGATTGCTGTTGTTTGTTACATCTCTCGAACTTGTGGGCAGATATGGGCCACCCTCAATAACAATGTCAGAGTGTTTTCGGAACTAGCATGCTCGCCTTGACTTGATCCGATCCATTCCAGCGAGGACCTGTGTGAAATCTAGCATTTTCAGAGCCTGTAAAGGTGATACCGCCTGCTTTGAACACGAGTGCACAACATCTCAAATTGAGAATGATATGAACTAGCAATTGTAGGATTTGACGGTATCTCTTTTCCAGTGCATGCCGTGTGGTTAGTTCCATTGGGAAGTTGGATATCCAAGTTGAGAACTGGACGGCTCAGCAAAAACTAGAATTCGAAGGTATTTTCCTCCAACTTGATTGGACGGTCCAATCTAGGTAGTTTTGCGCCCGCACCGGGGACTTCACAGCCCAGCAAAACCAGTACTTTCCTAGAGTCCGTCACCTGGGCAGTCAATTTCACAGCTGCAACGAAACATCTCTCCTGCCTTGGGTCTGACCTTTTTGCTTCGATGACGTTGAATGCCATGCGACGAAGTGGATCTTTACTGAGACATCAACACTAACGATACACTTCTTCTGTCGATTTTACAGCGATTGTGGATATTTGATGTGACCAGTAAGGCATTGTGTCGCCGGAATCAGCTTCCGCCTTGCATAAATAAGGATAAAGTATTCCTCCTCTAGCTCCTGTGTAACTCCGAGGAAATTCAATATATCTTTGAATAGACACGCTTCTCGACCTCGACATCTGAGCAATGGGCGATCAAGGTCAGCCACCCACGGCGAGTGTAGGCGGTACGTCAGGGAGCCAGACCGAACATGGTACCGCAAACGAAAGCCATATCGGCGACACGTATGAAGTGCCAAAGTTCGAAGAACACTCGTCGTTCACCGCTCTGAAGGATCGCATACGGCACCACTACGAGCTGGCCAGCGACTACTATTATTCTCTCTGGTAATCAACAGATATTCTTATCTTTCCATACCTACTCAATCCATCCCGCCCGGCGTTCAACCACTGACCTACTACCCCCTCTCCTCTAGGGGCCAACATATCCACCACGCATACTTCCAATCGGCGGACGACACGAAGGAGACTGGGCAGGTCAATTTGATCAAGCTCCTCCTTTCGATCTCTGAACTACAGGAAAACAGCACTGTACTTGACGTCGGCTGTGGCATCGGCGGCACGACGCGTCACCTCGCACGAGAGCTGGGATGCACCGTCACCGGCATCACCATCAGCGGACGGCAAGTCGCGATCGCGAACCGCCTTACAAACGAAGAGGCCAGCAGCAATGGAACCACGAGTACGAGCACCACCGCGGACTCTTCAACTCCCGAAACGACAAGCGACACTCCAGCCTTCCACGCCCTAGGCACGAAAAGCGGCAAGGTACGGTTCCTCGAGCTCGACGCCGAGAAGATGGAATCTCGCTTCAATCCAGCCTCGTTCGACGCCGTGTGGATCTCCGAAGCGCTCAGTCATTTTCCTGACAAGCCTCTGTTCTTCCGGAATGCTGCGAGAGTGCTCAAAACTGGCGGTGGCAAGCTGGTTATCGCGGATTGGTTCAAGGCGGACGGTGCCGTCCTGAAGGATCTTGAGGGTGGGGAACGGGATATCAAGTCGATTGAAGGTATGTGATCCTAGACCAGTTTCGCGAAAGCTCCTGGTGTTTTCTGTGATTTTGGCTTACTTGGAATGGCCAACAGATGGCATGCTCCTCCCACCGCTGAAAACCCAAGATGAGTACGTTCAGCTTGCAGAAGCAGCGGGCCTCAAAGTCCTGCATCCGCCGAAAGATATCAGCAAAGACGTTGCGAAGACCTGGTACGTCAATGACTCGAAAGCTTCTTCTCCCGCCATCAATAGTGTCCTCATTACGTACTTCCCAGTGATAAAGAGCTAACCAATGCACTACGAATGCCTCAGGGATATCTCGTGGCAGTTAATTTCGTCTCCGTCGCTCTGGGCGTTCGCAATCAGCCAGGGCCGCGATGGACTCGCTTTCCTGCAGGCGTTCCGTGCCATGCGGAGTGGGTATGCGAGTGGTGCGTTTAGATATGCTGTCATGGCATTTGAGAAAGCGTGATCGACCTGCGGACAGCTGTGGAGGCTTGGAGTTTCTGCGAATATGTGAACTCAAGTAGACAGGGATGTAGAAGGCGGAAATGAGCATGTGTGCATTGTGATGGTCGAGAACCTAGATACCAATTTACTCTTCTTTACCTTGGTAAATTTATCACTAATTAACTCCGCGCAGACTAGATGCAAAACAGCGCTCACTCGCTTCGTGGTCCATATGTAGGCTTCGTTGGGCAATAGGAATCTTTCTCCTCGTACTGAACAGTCTTAAGAAAACACGCAAATGGGGGAAACGAAATATGAAAAAAATCGATGTATCCGCATATGTCCGTCCTTGATATCCCACCTCTCCAATGAGGTCAGCCACCGTCATCAAAATGTCTAAGCTTGATGAGTCGCATCAAGGACTTGCCGCGCCCCAACGAGCCCCGGTGTAGATATCCCTGAAGAGCTCGACCTGGATTTCAGTAGGTCAATCGCAGCAGTATGCCTCGCAACGAAGTCTGCTCGATCAAGATCGAAATTGTTTTGAAGAGCATGCTCTGCACGTTCAGCTAAGGACTGGTCGTGAGGAGCAAGTCTTGAAATCCGTGTTTCTTCTAGCGTTCTTCGGCGCTGTTCGCTAATATCTTTGAACTGTAAGTATCTTTGCGAGCGGGCTTCTGACTCTGCAATTGTCAGTATCGTTTCCTGCTGAGGCTTTCGGCGTCTCATTTTCAAAAAGTTGAATCTGGATGAAGGTTGCCTTGCTGGCTGTGGTGCAGAGGGTGTCATTCCAGCGGGGACTGAGGAAAATTGGAACTCGTGAAATGGTACGTCTAGGAAATCGCCTTCGCCATTTCTCTGAACCCATCGGATAAAGTGAAAATCGGAGAATCCATCGTACTCTTCAACGTCGACCAGCTCATGCCCATATGAGTCGAAGACATCCAATTCCCTGAGCGTACTGTTTCCTAGTAAGACTTCCGATGTGAGTCTATCAAGTACGTGAAACTCGTGATCTCGATTTCCATATTGTCCCTGTCCTATCGAGAAAGGCACCGACACCACCCCTTTGAGTCGCTGTGTAGAACCATCCGCAAACTGAATGTATTCCTGATCGCGTCGATTTGGTTCAATCTTGAAGCCGTTTTGCTGTACGAACGACAGGGACATCAAGCCAAGATCTGAGCCTGTATCAGGGTTTGCTAGGGTCGGTGAACTGCCAATCGTGCAGTTGAGTCGCCATCTGGGAAGCTCCATGTGGAGAACTCTCAAAGATATGCCGGCGGAGATGGCCAGGTTCCGCAGGCGGTGCTTAAAGCGAGTAAGGGTCTCAGTGCTTTCAAGAAACTTCCGGCCAACCACCAATGGGACAATCAACTTGGGGAAAACCCAAAATCGGGAGGTCACGATTTGCTGAGACTGATCTTGGAAAATGCATGGGACCTGAGTATATCCTATCGCAGTCATGCGCGTTCCGACGGCGTTAACAAACTGGTGATTTCCTCCTCCAGCTTTATGGACTGGCAGCTTGAGCTTTTTGGCGAGCGATCCAGACATGACGTTCTCTTGCGCTCCAGTATCTGCCACTGCATTTTGAGTAACACCCTTTATAGCGAGTGGTAGAAGAGACCTGGTCACTTCTGACATGAGACTTTTCGCGGGCTGTGATATTTCTGGTTCGTCCATCGACAGACCAGCAGTAAGACTAGTTCTCAATCCTTTCCCCAACCCTCTTAGACCACCCAACGCTTTGAAAGCTGCCAAGGACTTCGGGTTTAGAAGCTTGTTCAGCATACCCGGTGAGAATGCAAACGGGTTGTCCTTAACCGCGAAGTCCATTTCGGTATCTTTATCGGAGCGTAAGGCGTCGAAGTGCTCTTCAGATTCGAATTCAATAGTACTTGAGGCGACCGTGACACCCGAGTTCGATCGCACTGGGTCTGTAGCATTGTTTGATTGTGATGGATCCAATGATTGTCTGCGCTCTGGAGTAGTCGGTCCACGTAGCCCCGATCCACACGATGGTTCCATTGTTGCACGTTTTTACTCAATCTGACAAAGAGTATGCTGGCTGTGTGTACCGGTTTCTCTCGAGTAGAAATTGAGTATGCGCCCTGGCCACTAAAGAGTGTTGGACAGGACCTTTCTCTCCGACAAACAAGTGCTTCACAAAGTGCGAACAGTGCTAATTGATGTGAAAGTCACCGACAGGTTTTCCTGGGGTCTCTGTCGTTTCGGATAGTTTTTTCTATATCTCAAGTTCTTCGTGCGCCTATAAAACCATGAGCAGAGAACAGAGAAGTCAATGACGAAGAAGAGAGCAAATGTAAAGTAGGTCAGGGAGAGAATTGGGACGTTCAGCTGGCATGGGGAAGGCGGCGCTTCTCCTACAGGCGATTGATACAAATCCGCCAACTGATGGACGCCCTGCTGCGCCACCACCAGAAGGCCAAGTCCAACTGTTGGCGCCCAATACCATGTACATGACCAATATCTCAAGGAAGAACCAAGGTCTTTATGCAGGATTGGCTGAGCTCACATGGTTCAGTGCCCAATCGAATACCCATTCACAGACACCTTGAGACGACTGGGGTCCGGCTGTCACTGTTGACGTTGCCATCCCCACCTTACACGATATCATTAGTTCGTAACGGACACTTTGATCATCACATCTAACAACTTCGATAGTATCAGGGCATCGGCTCTTAAGAGCGCCTTCTGGGTAAATTGTATTGAATTGAGAAGAGCGCGATGCAGTCAGATGTCGAACAAGATGGAATGGCGCTCCACTACGTCAGCGGTTTCGGAGATCTTGCCAAGTTCATCGCTAGCGACCACGACGGCGACACGGCCATCTTCCGCAGATTTGATGTTCTCTCAGCGCGGAATCTTCTCTATCTGCAAAGCGAACTTGCAGAGCTCGAGGGTTTGCAACAACAGTATGATGAAGAAGATGCCCAGGATAGTCTGCAGCCTGACCTTGCAAAGCCCATCAATCTTGCTTCACGGGACTGGTCATCCTTCGACAGGGGCACAAATGATCCGAATTCCCCGATAAAAGAGCGCTTGAAGAAACGGATGGAGTTGGTAGTTGCGATTCGGGAGAAGCTCAAGGAATACCGTACGCTCGATTCATCAGTCGGTTGGTACCGGCGCAGACTAATAATTTAACTCCCTAGGCGAGGCTCTGGTGCTAGAGTCCACCATTCTTTCGATGAGAAGACCGTCAATGCAAGCACACAGTGCTTTCAACCGTCAATTCTGGAACGAGCGACGTGGCAGAAGAACCTTTCCCGCTCTCGATGGCCACAGCGAGCAGTTGTATGAGGAGAGAGATCAACTGGTAGCACTGAAACGGCCAGAGAACGAGGATCGACTCACACTCATCCTTAGAAGATTCTGTCCCATGTTGTTTAGGGTGAGGACTACCTGTATTCATCGCCAAATGTGTATGCTAATGAAAACAGCTTGGTGGCCGAAAGACTCGGAATTCAGGCGTTGAGTATTTTTCAGCTTCGCGGATTTCGTTGGTAGTGAATACCGTCAGTGTGATTCTTGCTGCAGCGCTATTGTTCGGTGCGATCTACAACTTGTACTATGTCGATCAAGATCAGGTGAAACTCGGCCTCATAGCGGTCTATACGCTTGCCTTTGCGCTGAGTGTCAGTGTGATCTCAAATGCGAGAAGAGCCGAGATCTTCGGAGCATGTGCGGCATATGCCGCAGTCCTCGTGGTCTTCGTGAGTGGAGACTTGGGACGAGATCAAAACTCAGGCTGAGGGTTATGCCTCGAAAGGCCAGTGCCAATGAATCTTCGATTACGAACTCTGAAATTTACCGCACGAACAGCAATCAGTCATTTATACGGAAAATATGATTGTTGCAATTCTGGAGAAGCACAAGAAGGCAAGGACGAAATTGATTCCGTCTTTACCCTAAGGCTGGCAACCAGGAGCGGATAAGCCATGCTCGGTTCTGACACCCAGCTCTTCAGACCTTGGACTTCATGCTTGCACCCTTCATCACCAGATAGTCCTGTTCACGGATACCATCCTCCCAGTGTTTGTTATAAAACTCGTCGATGCGAGTTATGATTCCACCGCCATCGATTTGAAGGACCATGAGAACATGGCATTCGAAATCTTTACCAGTGGCCTTGACAGCCACGTCTCCATTTGGTCGGACCAGATCATTTGCGTGTCGGCCAACCCATACTTGTTCGAAGATAGCGCCTGTCGCAGTTGGTATGATGGTCTTTGACATGTTTATCAGTGGACGACTCCCAAGTCGCGGATACAGGAGCAAAACCTCATACATACCTTGATTTCAGCTTTGAAAGGTTGGTTACACCAAGTAAAGCCTCGTTGCAAACCGATGACAGCTTCGTGTCCAACGCGTCTGATCAGGAAGGCGTGATCAGCCCACTCGATATCCGGAGAATAAATTGAAGTAAACTCGTCAATGGATTCGATTGGTTTGTGGAAGCCAGCGACGAACTTTCGGACCACCGCATCCACTTGTGCGACCCTCTCTGAGGAGATGGTGATAGAAGTCATCTTGTTGGTGAATCAGTGCAAGTCAAGTGCTGTTTGTGAGTGCTTGCAAGACACAGACAGCGTGGGGAGACACGCCGTTATTTATGGTTTCCTTTCAACACAGTCCACAGGTCTTTGATGCACCCCGGAGATCTTGTGCCCATTCTTCTTGCTTGATTTGGTAACATACCTCGGTGATATTTGGATCACTCACCATGGTATGATGCTTTTTACCGCGGTTGCATGTTCTCGGATCATGGCATGAGTACATGAGAGTCCGAAAAACCTCTTCGATGATACTTTTGGGGCAAAGTGTGGTCTGATTGGCTATCAATGCAGGATGTCGTTCGTTAGCGTACTTGGTTTCCTATTTGGGATCAAGTACACTGCCAGGGGTCCTGATGTCCACACGAGACGAACAACATCCATATGTCGAAAGGGTCATGGTGGCGTATGCGTATGAGGTTGCTTTCAGAAGGTCCATTCTGATTACGACAGCGGTGGACGAGGAATGGTCGGACTCTACTAGCACCTCAACCTAATGAGCCATTCTTGCGCGTGTGTGCAGGGTCATGCCCCGGCAGTTGCAGACTCATTCCAAGTAGAGTCGTGGGTTGAAGTTGGAGCTACTGCACCTCGGATATTGAACTGATCCTGTTCCGTTGGACACGCAGTGGATAAAGACGATACTTATGGAATTGCATACCACGAAGTTTGGTCTGAATTTTATCCATAGCTATGCTTTGATGGTTGACCGAGAGTTCATCGGACCGTATATATCGCTGGCCGACTTTCGTGGGCTAGAAGCTGAGTCGTATAGGTATGCGAACCTTACGGACGGTTCCTCGCTCGTCTAAAGGAATGGTCGGAGTAAGGAGACCTCAAGGGTAGAGTACGTAAAGTACCCGGGGCTGAACGGAGTAAGAGTAATTGAACTGACTGACTAAAAGCTTTAGAATGAATGGACTGATCGAACATGAATAAACTTGTACGAACTACCATGGTTGTGAAGAGATGGATGCCAAAGAGCTACACACGGATTCGGAGGACTTCATCCCAATGATATCAAATGTTTCGAGGTGAATCTCCAAACGCGTCGCGTCTAGACACAGAACACATGGAGCATTTGTTGGGCCATGGAAACCATTAGTTCCGCCTAATCGAGCACTAATAATGCTGAAAGAGCAAGTTCTGACTCTTGACCGCCAAGTCAGTGAATTGAACGCCGGATAAATGATAAGGGTCATTCACAACACCAAGTGATGTTGACGTTGGAGAAGCAGCGCCGACCATCATTCCTAAGGGGGCCCTATCGTCGTTCCGCTGATCTAATTAACCCCCCAAGGATGAGCATCCGAGAAGGACTTGGAAGAGGCAGAGCATTACCCCTTTATGTCTAAGGTGCCAGTGAGGCTACAGATAAAGGTAGACACGAAGGTTCCTGACCTAAGTTGAAATGTCTCCCTCGTGTACTTACAACGAGCGGATGATTGCATGTTCAATAACGAATACAATTGTGACCTTCTTGCTCCAACCCCTGGAATGCCGAGTATGCTCAATATATGAAAGCGGCATGCCAGGTACAATGCACCCCGGTTGGCATGCGACGGGCTAAGAAAAACGCAGATCAATATGGCCACAATTATCTACCTTGACACGACAGCCACATCTACTCCGTACGAGGTACAGAGGTTGCCATTACTTGCTCCTGTTGCAAGGCCTTCCCGAACTTTTCGGCTGGGTTCGCGCCTGGAACCAACGTGCCAAGAATCAGGCGTTTGTGATGTCTCCTAAAGTAGACACTCATTTGATACAGCCACTTCTAGCCAGGTCCAATACCTCGTATTCCGCAATTTCTAATTACGATCGAGTAGAGGAGCTCAAAGGGAGTGCGTGAGGCTGAATCTAACGCAGTCCTACACATATCGTTGTACTCAACGCCAATTTCCGCAAATGATCAGTGATCATGGTTCTTCCTGTCAACAACCTGTGTCAGCCAGGCACGTCTCAAGAACCCTTGATGAGGCTGAAATACTCACTCCTGAGAGGCGAAACGACCACTGTGCAGCTGAAAGTTAGCCTGTCATCTAGACAAACGCCAACTCTGATAACTGTTTCCTGGGATTCCTTAAAAGCCTTGAGGGATGGTGAGGATGTTTCTAACCGCCCAGCTCCTTTCATTCTTCTTGAGCGACAATCATGACAACTTACAGCATTTATTTCGGTTATTGGATCAATTGGTCACAAGGAAAAATCCTTGGGGCTACGATCACACTTTCTCAGAGATCAGGCGGCATCCTGATCTCATTTATAGCAACCTTCATGGCCCTTGTCGGAGCGCAGCTTTGGCGTATTGTTAGCTTCGCAATTCATCAAGGGCGGCCACAAAAAGGCGAACTCGATGGACTGTACTATCAACAACAAAACATTTTCCGAAACACTTCTTCACCGGGAGGTGCTGCATGGTCATTTACACTACAAATGTACTACTGGAGAGGAAAGGCAAGACATACTATTCTTAGAACCCTGCCATGGGCTCTGCTGGCTGTTCTCTACCTTTTACTGTCTGGAGCCCTTGCGACCTTTTCCTCTGAAATTTCAGTCTCAGCTGGTAATGCGCGACGAATTCAAGGACAAGATAGTTGTGGGTACTGGCTGACCAACTTGACGTCGACAGAGGGCATTAGAGCGCTTACCCAGAAGACGGCGAACGACACACTTGTGGCCGCAAACTATGCGCGCCACTGCTACGGCACTCGTATGTCACAGCAACAATGCGGGACGTTTCCAGTCGGATCTATCGACTGGATTTCGGAACAGAACTCGACGTGCCCATTTGATTCAGGCATGTGCGTGTATGGTGACACCGCTGCTTTCAACATGGTTTCAGTGGCCATTGACTCTCACACGCATCTAGGCATCAATGCGCCTAATGAAAACCGCGTTCAACTAAAGAAGCAGGCCAGTTGTGCCCCTCTAGTTCAGCTGTTGAGAAATGTCAGTAGCTCGGGCGAGTCTCTACTAAATTACGAATATGGATCAACAAATACCGGCAATTATACCTGGCAATACAATACCCACGCAATAATGGACGATATAGGTTACACAACCAAAGCTCTTGCCTCTTATTATCCAGTCAGCGCCGACGATGCCTGGGTGCCCATCCCCGCCCTCAGACGAGCAGACACAGACCTGTCGATAGTCTTCATAGCCTCAAACTCGATACTCTTCCAAGAGCCCTGCGATGATCCAGTCTTTAGTGCGCACATCCCAAAGAAGCTGGATGATGACCTGGCCTATTACAATACTGATTTCTGGGCGGTCGCCATCACCTGCGCCGAACAATACCAAATATGCAACCCGTACACCAATTCTTGCACACAAATGCTTGGAATTAAGCAGCTCACCACTGGCAACGCTCTACTGGCCCTCAACCTCAACCCAGTCCAAAAACATACAGCTGATCGCATCATTCAGGCTGCTATATTTACCAACATATACCAACAAGTCACAACTCGCATGGCAGGAGCCCTGCGTGCCTCCGAAACCGTGGCTCAACTAGAGCAGCAACCGCTCCCAGCCAACCAATGGCAGATTGAATTGGGGAGTTGGTTCGATACCGGCCTTGCGCGCCTACAGTATGGCGTCCAGGAATACGTAACGGGTCCCTCCAACGTCGCCGAAGGATCCTATGTTTTTCAGCCCGCCAAAGACGGGAACTCCATAGAGGCTGATATGTGCGTCAATCAGCTAGTCCTCGACAGCTCGGACAGTATCTCCTTTTCAGTGCTGGGCATGGCCCTAATATTGATCGTGGGCAGTCTAATCATAGTCACGTCGTTCGTCCTTGACACCGTTGTCGGCAAGATCCAGACAAAGATAGGGCGTGGCGAGAAACGGAAAGAGGCATGGATGAATGATGACAAGCTTCAGTTGCAGCGTTCGGTGCTGCACAGTAAGGGGCCAGATTCCTGGGAAGATCCTCCGGCATATCCTACGACCAAAAGGCGCGGGCTGCTCAGCGATCCCATGGAGCTAACAGCAAGAGATGGGAGTTGTGATCATGACACTGCCAGCAGCGGCAAGAACAGCCTCTCCACTAGCCGTCAGATACCAATATCCAATCACTAAGTCAGTGGGTCACCGTAGGCAGACGGAGGTCTAGATGCAAAGGAAGCTCTGTTGGTCTCTACACTACTGGGTACTGTTCTGGGTGTATATATCTGATAATACAGTTGCTTGGTCTCGCTTTCCACACACCATATAATGCGAGTATGTGCTTCTTTGTACGAAGTATGAGAGATAGGCCCATAGTGGGCCCATGAGCGAAGGATGGAGTATCGAAGATAGGTTTACACCGCAAACACGATCTTTATAAGGAAGATTATCATCGCGCTGATTTAGTCACAACTTCAAATGATTATAGAATAGTTCGACGCCATAAATACATCTTCTCAATTGGCAGATGCTAGGCTGAGTTGAAGGAGAGCCGATGGCTATCTGGGGTGAGAAAAAAGTGTGCAGGTGGGATTGTCCATTTTAAAGCAGCAGGGTCAGGCTAGCCGCGACCAACTTGAAGAGCTAGTGGTGCTCATTCCAGCGCCTCTCCGCAGTCAACTTTATTTATTATTTCACCCGAGTCTGTCTTTCGCGCGTGACGCATTTCACATTTTGTCCACAATGATGAGATGTCGCTGTCGCTACCAGGTCTTGGGCTAGATGAGCCGGAAGACGTTCAAGCAGTTGAGACTGTCCAACATGACCTGACAAAAGAAACTGAATGGCGCTTCGAAGTCGCTGTCGGCAAATATATTCACCTGAAAGTAAGGCCGAGTTCCGCATTCTCCTCCAGATCTGAATTCCACTGCTGACCTGTCATCTCTAGCTGTTGACCGGCACAGCTGAATTGTTTGGCACCGAACTTGTCGCCGGAAACACCTTTACCTTTACCGGCACCAAAGCCTCCATCTTTACCTGGCATGGGTGTTCCTTTGAAGTCAGTGGTGATGCACTGCAAAGTGAATACACCGCTGAAGAGACACCTATGAGCGAATATATCAACGCCCATTTCGCACTCGAGTCCCTGCGTGATCAAGCAAGAACGAATGGTAGAGAAGGACCGAGGGTTTTGCTTCTGGGACCCGAAGACGCGGGAAAAAGCACACTTGCAAAGATCCTCACTGGCTACGCACAAAGATCCGCGCGGTCTCCCGTTGTGGTGAATCTGGATGTCAAAGAGGGGGTCATGAGCATTCCGGGCACAATGACTGCGGCGGTATTCAAAACACTGATGGATGTCGAGGAAGGATGGGGAGCTGCACCCATGAGTGGTCCCAACGGTGTCATTCCTGTCAAATTACCTTTGGTCTACTTCTCAGGCAGTTCCGACCCGCTTGAAAAGGAAGGGAAAGTCTACAAGGCCCAAACCAGTCGTCTTGCGTTGACCGTAGCAGGGCGATTGGCGCAGGACCACGAGGCCAAGGAAAGCGGCCTGATCATCGACACCCCTGGCAGTTTGGTCAATCCAAAGTCCACCCATATCGGCTACGATATCATCCAGGAGATTGTCTCTGAATTTGTCGTGTCAGCAATCATATGTCTGGGATCAGAGAGGCTCTACAGCGATATGGTTAAGCGCTTTGACGGGCAACCCACAGCATCTCGAACAAACAACAACCCCCACGAGACCATTTCGGTGATCAAGATGAACAAATCTGGTGGCTGTGTCGACCGGGACGAAGGCTATATGCAAGCTGTGAGAGCGGCACAGATCAAGGCATATTTCTACGGCAATCCTCGACTAAGCAATGGTATTTCACTACAACCTCGACAACAGCAAGTCGAATTCACAACCTTGAATATCTGGCGACGCATTTCAACCACACCAGACCCTTCATCAAGCAGCGGCGGAGGATCTTACAACAACGACGACGACGATAGTTTTCTTCCCGGCGGCCTGGACGATGCATCACCAACCACACTACCAGGCTTAGGATCGAAAGTTGCACTCCCTGCTTCACAGATCTATGAACGACTGGCCGCGCCCATGGCTGCGATGCGCAACTCAATCCTTGCTGTTCTCAACTGTGATGCAGAAGCAGATCAAAGCACCATCCGTGATGCATCTGTCATGGGTTTTCTCTATGTGACCGATGTCGACGAGGGCAGAGGTCGCATCAGTCTGCTGAGCCCTGTGGCCGGGCGAGTCCCTAACAGGGCTATCGTTTGGGCTGGATGGCCAGAAAGCGTGCTTGGGATGGATCGTCTTTGAGTCAAAATCCACGAGCATGTGATATCAATTTTCAAAAAGAGTCCTGCTTTACATCAGCATTCAGGATCAGAATGGTCACAGAACATGGGATACAGCGATGACTTCTGCGAAATTATCTATCCCTACACATCTGATGACAGACACCCAAAAACCATCTACAGTTTAGAAAAAAAATTTGAATACTAAAAACAAAAATCATTCATGAAGAAACCCAGCTCGCTCATTCAATCATTCCGTCTCGCTAATCTCTAGAAATTCTATCCGACCAACCCCTTTAATATCTGAATCTGACTCCTAATCCCATGCAGGGCGTTCTCATCCGGACCCTCACCAGGCGTCCATTTGGCATGTGCGAAATCAATCAATCTAGCCTCGAGCACCTTCTGCGTCACGACCTCATCGTCGTCATCGTCATGATCATCGCCTTCTTCATCCTCCTCCTCCTTCCCATCCCCTTCCTCTTCAGCTTTCAACCCGGCCTCCAACGCCTCATCATCCCCTTCGTACACCCACAATACGGAAGCCGAATACATCCTGCTCTCCTGGTTCTCCAACACATACTGTATACTCTCGAGCTCACGAATCATACGCTTAGCGATCAGCGCGCCATGACGTTTCTTGAACTCGACTTTGCCCCCTGATGCCTCGTTTCGCGTCACACCACCAAGATACGTCGTGAACGCGTCCACGACGCTATCCTTGTCGAACGTCCGGCCATAGTGTTTGTTATACGACTTGGCGCCGTTCTTGATCTCGACGTTTGGCTCCGGCGCCTCGGTAGCATCACCGCCGTTTCCGTCGAGATGGACCTTCATGCCTGCAACGCGAAAGCCTAGACTGCCGCTGGTCGTGGAAGCGGCGACGTCGTCGAGGGTCTTCCGCTTGGCGCCCGGCGCAGCGTCGTCCCACAGCCGTGCCCCCAGCTTCACGTCCAGCACGTTCGGGTGCTTGAAGCCGTGAGTCGTGTTCTCCAGCACGATGGCTAGCCCGGTGCTCAGTTTCTTGCCGCCTGATGGCTTCCATGTTGCGCGCTTGATGAGACCCGGCGTTGGGTCTGTCACGACAGGCCCTGCGCTTGCGTTTGTGGATGCTCCTGTCTCGGCTGACTCGGCCTCATCGTCGTTCTGCATTAGACTGCCGATGAAGGTGGGCATGTGGGCTTGAAAGAGTGGGTGTTCTTTGGCAGACTCGTAGAAGTCGATTTCGGCTTGGACACAAGGTTTGATCAGTAGTGAGCCCGAGGCGTTGGAGGAGATGCCTTGGCTGGTAACGTAGGTCAGCTTGAGACCCCTTGAACGTTGGGCTCTTGAGGGAGGAACTTACTGTCCCGCTGCTCCATGTTCAAATGATACCAGTTCAGAGGCATCCGGGACGGCTTCTGTTGCCCGCTTTTTGGCTGCAGGCTGGGACGTAGCCATTTTGATTTTGGTCACAATTCAATTCAGATAACCGATAAACGAGATAGTGAAGGGCAGCAAGAGTGAGAGACAGACAAACAGACAGGAAAGATAGACCGTTACAGACTACAGGTCAGGTCTGGGTCGCAACATCAGAGCGTTATATAAAGTGATGGTGGGGGTAGTCGAGCTGAAACGTGCATGAAGGATCGTTCAGCGGGATTCCAAGGGTTGTTTGGAGGGGAAGCTGAGGGGCATGCGCCAGGGTCAGGAGGCCAATCATGCTTAAAGATTGGGTGGTTCGGTGCCTATCAACCCCTAGATCGAAGCCAAGGTCTCCGAAACTTTAGGTACTTCCGGGGGTGAGCTGCTAGACTAAATAGGTGCTGCCAGGTGAAAGTGTGGGGGCCACATGGCTTAATTGGCTATCTTACTGGGCTAACCTTGCATCCTTTCAAACATCGTCTTTCCAGTGACTTCATTTGCGTCTAAACCGCAGCCTTGTCCGCTTCTTACTCCTGCTGCTGAACATAGAATTTGTGATATCAGGACAAACAGGAAACGGTGCAGTGCATGTGCATGTGCAGGACATGATCTCTTCACTTTTGCTTCACACAAGACACACCTTTCGTTTTCTCACCGTCAACCATGAAGCGGCCATGGTGACACAAGGAAGGTGAAGAATGTCTCCAGCCTTTACAATCGAGCAGTCGCATTCATCCAAATACTCAACCCATTCTCTTGATCTCTCCACTTCAACCACTTTCATTGTTTATCATCCAAGCTACTCTCAATCCAGTTCTCTGCCCACCGTTGAGCTCTCTTACATTACTCTTTCAGCATGGCGAGCATTCCCGAGAACGCTGCAAATAGCTCTGGCTCATGGGAAAGTCCAAATGGATCTGTCAATTCTCAGATCTCGGTAGAGGCCGATCTGAATCAAAAATCCATTCCTCTCAGATCGACTACCGACACCAAAACATCCAGCGGCGAAGCCCAGCAATCATCTAGTAATCTTGAAATCGATCACTCAAAGGAACAAAATGCCGACGACGACGGTGATGATGATGCGGAACGTCTCGAAGGCGATTATGGTAAGATCTCCAATCTTCCGCCAGAGACAGCCGAAAAGAAAAAGAAAAAGAAGAAAAAGAGGAAGCCCGCTAGTCAACGTGGCCTCGACAAACCTACAGGATTCGAGAGCTTCTTCGCCGACACCCCCTTGACCCCGGAGCAATACGCTGAAGAAAGAGAGCTCTATGATCCAAAATCACATTTCATCGACCGTATTCTGACTGCCATAGCTCGTTTTGAGCGCACCCGCAAACTAAGTCCAGAGCGTCGTGACGTTCTCTTCAAATACCTTACTTATGGCGGTGTTGAATGTGGCCCTAACGCGTTCCAAGGCGGACAAGATCTCAGCAACATGGACAAATCTACGATAGCAAGCATTCTCAGCAATGCATCAATCACAGAGGAGAAGCGTGACCTGGAGACTGAGACTAGCCTATATGCCGTGGACTTTGAAGCCTGTATGAAAGGGTTTCTCTCCCGTCATGCTGGGCCTTTGTATGGTTTTGAGCAGCGTGAAGTCGTCGATCGTGTTACTAGCACTTTGGAACGCTTCATGGACTATCTACTACAGCACGACGTGTGCCCGGAATACAGTGCTGATGTTCTCAAGACACGTAACTTCTGCCGCTATGATGCAAACCCAGAACTCTGGAGCATTGCAGAGGCCTCACGGCGTCTACCAGGAGACTTCAACAGAGCTTGTTCAACCCTTTTTGGGGGGCAGTATTCTGAATATGACGGAGAAACCTGGTGGGGCGATCCCAACAACACAGAGGCACATTTCGTCGGCCTCAAGCCGGAAGAGGCGAGCCAAATCCTGCAATTCGGTATCGCCGGCGCAGCGACG
Organism: Exophiala bonariae; assembly: GCF_035927105.1. Classification (NCBI taxonomy): domain Eukaryota; kingdom Fungi; phylum Ascomycota; class Eurotiomycetes; order Chaetothyriales; family Herpotrichiellaceae; genus Exophiala; species Exophiala bonariae. The sequence continues at coordinate 623,190 of NW_027042495.1, forward strand.
GAGCAAGTCTACACCTTTTACCTCGATGTCATGAAAGGCTCCAAAAACCTCGAAGTCGTCTCCGTGGAAAACTATGTTGGACTGGAAATTACCCGGGTAGAACCACCAACAGCTGAATGTAAGGAAATCTACACAGCTAACTCCGCGCACTTCCGTCCTGTCGGACGTGTCTATGCAAAAGCTTGGAAAAATCCGGAAGCACCACCGGAGGATCTGACAGCGGAGGAGCATGAACAGGCACGTAGAGAAGCAGATAAACCCACAACAGGACAAGAGGAGAAAGACGACGAGTATCTCTTTTTCATCGAATCCATCATTCAGGAAGACTTGCGTGTGGGCATGAAACTGGAGGCGACGGTGCGAACCCTCAACTGTGGATTAATGTATTTCGATCATTTCTTGACCCTATATCCCACTTTCGACACTTATCTCCCGAATGAAGCCATGATGGGTTGGAAGAAGCCCCGGCCGGTCAAAGGTGCGTTCGACTTCGTCGAAGAAGAGGAACTCGTAACGTACAAGGGAGGTGATGACCATGAAAGCAAGGAGCACGCCGCAGGTGATGTCGATGGCAGTGTCGATAGCAATCAAAATGGAGGTGGTGCCCTGCAAGAGGATCCGGAGGACGATGAGAGAGCTGGGCTTGATCTCTAGTGAAAGGCCTATTGTCAGACATTGAGTATAGCAAGCATGACTTGGGATTTGGGCAAGATTCTTCACAATAAGCACGCTGCCACCAAGCATCCTTGGTCAACCACTGGCAGCAGACAGCAACGCCCAGCTATCTTGGTCGGGCGATGATTCACTTGAATTTTGGGACTGGAAACGGAGCACTCGCGGAGGACTGTGGGAGTATTTCATCTTTCCATATCCTAGCCTTGCTGTTTCCCCTTTACGAACTTGAATCAGAGAGACAGTAACGAACGCCTATTCCAAAATTCCCAATAGAATCAATCAATCATGAACGAACCAGAAAGGAAATCATAATTTTACGTTTTTGTTATTGAAAGAAAAAAGGACATCTACGTACATAATCTGCATCTGTGCGTTCACTGTCCCTCAAGTAAATACTTAGTAGTCAAAGTAAAGTTTGAATCCTGGCTTTTTCTCAGAAACGAACGCCACGCCACGCCACGCCACGCCACAACCACCGAGGCCGCCGTCGTCATCAACATATCAACATATCATCCCATTCTACCCTGTGTGTCAAACCACCAACCCCACGCAAACGACATCAACCCAGCTCAGCTCAACTCAAACGATTCAGATATTTCTTGCCCAGCAAAAGGACGCTTTTCTTCTTGTGGCCCTCGGGATCGCTCTCGATGCCGTCGTCATGAGCACCGGCGGTGTTTCCATTCTCCCGTTCTTTATCTTTGTCCTTGGCGCTGCTCTCACGATGGCTCTCGCTCTTCCCGAGACTGAGCGGGCCGAACGACACGCGGCCCTTGACCGTGTCGCCGGAGAAGTGGCGGCCGATTGTGTCTTTCAGCAGACTGCGCGAGCCGGTTGCTGTGGAGGGGCGGCGGGCTGGGTCAAGGGGTGGAGTGGATGATGTATTGATGGATAATGGTGTGCTCGATGCGCCTGATGTCGTCGAGGTGGGTGGTGCAGCGGGGCTTGAGCGGGGAATTGGCATTGCCAGGCTGGATGTGTTCGGTCTGGGGAGTGGGAGAGTGGATGGGTTCGGGCTTGTCGGGTAGTTGTTGATGTTGCTAGCCCAGCTGCCACTACGCAGGAGGGGTCCGCCGAATGTCCCGATCTTGTGCCCGTTCGTGCCGACGGGGGATTGGAAGGTGATTCCACTCGATTCGAAGTCGTCGTCGTCTTTGCTGTCTTGGGAGAACGAGTATAAGCTCGTCGTCTCGGATGTGGAGGGTTGTGTGAGGTTGAAGTCGGAGTTGCCAAGTGTGGAGTTATGTGCGATTTCTTTCAGTCGCTCGACTTGTTTCTTGCTGGGACGGTGATGGGAGAATTTGTTCCCAATGATGGCGCCTGTATGAGAGATGAGAGCTCTGATGACGTCCTTTTTGAGCTTCAACGCAAGATCCAGATTGGACCAAGTTTTGTTACGATATTCGAGCGTCGGCATGCGAAAGACGAAATCGTGCAAATCTTCGAAATTGCGATCACTCTTGCCCTTGTAGCTTAGACAGATAACGAAACTGTTCAATTTCACATGTGCCAGTGTCATGTAGTTTGAAGCTCGAGACATCATCTGTGAGAGATCATCGGCAGCCTTGTCTTTCTTGTTCTTGCTTCCTAAGCCTCGATCCTTGCTGGCACCACGGTGTAGGGGATTTTTCTTCTTTTCTTCGCTGTTGCCCAATCCCACGAGACTCGTAGACGATGCATCATTTTTCCTTGTTGAGCGCAAGCTACTAGCTGATGATTTACGCAAAGGAGCTGGATGGTTGAGGGGTCCCAAGGCTGCGGACCTTGCATTGGAAGAATTGAAGTGCTTGAAAAATCTGTGATGCTCAGGAGAAATACCCAAGCCTTTCTTATTCTGTGATGCTGTCCCGTTGCGGCCAGAAGTATTGTGATGGAGTGTGTATGTCGGCTTTAGTCTCCTGGCCATTACTCCTGGAGATGTGTCACGCTTTCCATCTATGCTCGTGGAAACTCGACTTTCATTTCCAGTCATTAAAGCTACACGAGCTTCTTCCAACTCTGGATCTTCAGCATCATCTTCGATGGGTTGCATATTTTTCACCATGAGGGGTGAAAAATTGCCATTGTCAAACGCGTTGGACCCAACACCAGGGAAGATATACTCAAATAGCTTCTTTCCTAGCTCTCGCTCAAGTTGCACTTTTAACGGGAAGACTGTGACGTGAAATTGCTCCAGGACTGGTATACCCGCGATAGCTTCAAGCATATACCAGTGTACCAAAACCATCTTTTGCACTTCTGCCACGCTTGGTCGTCGGTTCGAGGGGTCGAAGTATGGACTGATGATTTCAGGGTAGATGGCATTGGGTAGTAAATTCCATCCTCGAATGTGTTCAATCTCGACTGCGTTGTGATTTGAGCCGTCACTGTTGTCGATCCGTTCGTAGGCTGCATTGCCAAGTTGAAATTCGAGTAATGGGTCATCTTTGCCACGCATGAGATGCCAAACTACCTCTGAAGCACTTAAATACCATCGTAGAAGTCCGCTAGATTGAGATGTTTTGCGATCGTCGATCTTCTGCTGAGAAGTATTGATGGCTTTCATGATGAAAAACAATTCGTCCTCGCAATTGGCGAGGTCCTTCTCGAGGTTGATCCGGTCTTGCCACCCTTCCTTATCCAAATATTTGGCATTGATCTGGAAATGAAGTTTGATGTCTTCAAGCTGTCGGATTCTCTCTTGTAAGCTTTCAGCCATTTCAGGAGCCCCTCTCAAATCGCTAAAGTCGGAAGCAAGCATGATCTTCTCCAACCTTTCACTGCGAGTCTTTTCCAAAGGCTCACTGTAGAGAAGTAGATCCAAGACAATGATATACATGGAGTAATATTGTGTAGAATCGCAACGAGCACGAACCCGAGGGAAATCGACCCACAAGTGATCGATACGGTTTTCTTTCCGTGACGGGTGTTTGATCTCACCAGTCTCATTACTCTCCACCTCTTCGTTGTACTTCAGGCGAAGTGGGTTGTACTTTTCGTATCGGAGACTTGCCGATGTTTTCTGTATGACTCTTTGAAAGCCAAAGGGGTCCAAATGAAAATCAAACATCGCTTCTAGAGAGACCCATGGAGGCCATGAAGATCCGGGAGTATTGCCGTATCGATTGCCCGAATAAAGATGAAGGTATCTTGCAAGCGTTTTCGTACTCGCAACGAAGAATTGTGCTCCATCCATGTCAAGAGCAAATCGGCGCTGCACCAAACCACTGACCTCATCTGCCATTCGAGCCTTGTCCATTATTGCAACCACTTTCAATTGCATGCCTTTGGCTGATACCAAGACAACAGATTTAGTGTTCTTTTCACTCTGGAGTTGTATTTGTGGAGCGACCAGTCGAACATGGTAGCCATTCATTGCCTTGAAATTTTCGGATATGCCATCACCTATATCACTGCTGAAGGAGTGTCTTCGGTCAGGTGATGGCTCACTCTCTTGTTTCGTAGATTGATCATCATCCTCATCTGCAGCATGGACAAATCGTTTTGCATCGTTCAGCAGCTGTTTGATTCTATCTTCAATTACTGAATCTTCGTCCTTCTCGTCTGTTGGAGAGATGACGCTGGGAGTTGGGGGGACTTGAAGGTCTTGCTTTCTCTCTCGTTTGCGTCGTCGCTCCTTGGATTTCGCTTGTTCATCGACTATATCAAGGATGAATTTGACGGCTCGGCGTGACATATAGTAGACAAAACCACGTCGTTGACTGACTTGATGACTGTAGCGTAAAATGATATTCCGAAGGTCGTTGTTCCATTTGAGCTGTGCGTTATGAATGATGAACCGGTTGTTAAAGTCACTGGCGAATTCATCATGAGAAGCCGAGTAGAGGCCATCCATGTCAACATGCTGATTAGCGGTAGACTGGTTATCATTTTCAGTCAATGTTGTTGCAGTACTGCCGTGTCTCAGCCCAGATGCCGGTTCAATATTGTCTCCAGGAGCCACGTGTGCAGCTAACCGGCGAAGTCCATGTTGAAGGAATTTTTGTTTACTCTCCAATTCTTTTTGTTGCGCAAGAAGAGTTGCGTGTTTATCTTTGATAGTTTTGTCATGATCACCGTCTCGGATGACTAGAAGTTCATGATCACTCATCAGGCGATTGTGTGTCTGCAGTTTTTCCTCCAAGTCATGTAGTCGATCTTCGATCAAATTCATCTGTACTTTCCGTGGATCATTGTGTTGAGACATGACGCAGAAGTGTGTGTTCTCCTCTCCAAATGGACTAACACGTGATTCATCGCCATGTATAGAATTTCCTTGATCAGTTTGTCGAAAGTACGTAAATCGAGGAGTAAATGCGAGAGGGAGGATTTTGGTTTCTGGATTTGACTCCGCCGGAAGAACCCAATCTAGCTCAACAAAATCGTCCATATCGATCCAAGTGAAATCGTGGTCAGGAATTGTAAACTGGGATAGGTCCACATTGACTGGTGCGTCTTGAAACGTTGACAGCATTTCGTCCGTAGCCTTCTGAAGATCCTCCGCGGTTGTGCCCCCTATACTTGCAGCCACTGCTCTCATGTCAGCCCGTATGAAATCAAGTTCAGCCTTATTGATCTTCATAGCGCTAGTCCTCATCTGCTCGGATTTGCCCTTGGAGAGAGTATTAAAATACTCTCTTCGTTGGTGGATATCCATTATGAAGCTGTCAATTTTGAATTTGATCCCGGTTGCTGACACAACATCCTCTTGATAGTCCTCGGCATCTTTGTGCTTATAGACATGGGCGATGTAAAGTGGCGACAACAAAAGGCCGTACTTTATGGTCGCTAGATGTCTGCCAAACTTTTTGCTTGACTTCTCAGGCCCTCTCCACAGAGGTCCTTGTCGGATGGGAAGAGACATTACTCCCGAAAACAAAGACCACCAATTGAAGAAGTGAGTAAAAAATCTTGGACTTAGATGGACACTGTTGTAACTCTCAGAAGGAGTGGAGTCGCCTTTCAACCAATCTCGGTCGTAAGGAGCAGCGACTGCAACTGAGAGATGAATGTGATTGCTGCGAAAGCCCCTGAAAGCATCATAGTCCTTCAGATCCACATCGTGCATCTGATTCGGATTCTTGAGAACGACTCCATAATGAGGCTCGAATTCTGAAGATCGCCCGCCATCGTCCAAGTCTCTCTCAAAAACAAGCCCAGCGGTCCACTGGACGTTGCCAGAGACCTTCATGATGACCTTCTTGAATATCGCAGCATTCTTCTGTGAGTTATTGCTGGACATGCTGTCGCTGTCATGTCTTGCCTTCTGTTCAGGTGAATTACGGGCTTCATGGCTGTAGTCAGGAATGGCTAGCACGTACTCTCCACTCCTGACAGTCATGAAGTTTCGAGGATCATCCCCAGAATGTATTGACAATTGAACATCGCTTCGCCAACACATCACAAACCCGGCTCCATAGCCAGTCACAACATAGGGATCTCTTGACCCTTTGAGGCGCAATTGCACGTCGCCATCGCCCTTCCAGTTGACAGTCAGCCTTGAATGAAAGCTTAGTCGAATTTTGTCCCAAAAGCCCACGCGGTCGGATGGATCTATCTCTGGCTTAGTAAAGCCCTCGATAATCATCATCATGTCTTGGATGACAGGTTGATATGATGTACCCCAGGATATAGTAGTGGGTAGACTTGTATTGATGTCTACAACGGGACGAGAGAAGGTCTTCACGGGTGACACCGTTCTCCTGACATCAATAGCGAAGGCTGGAATGGAACCTCCTTCGTTGTCGTGTTGACCTTTTGGTACAATGGTAACCTTGACATGTTTTGTAGACTGATCATCTCGAAATTCTTCAGCGATGACAAAATCTGAGCGTAAGGACCAACTTGGCAATCTAGGTGGTTGCCCTGGTCTGATAGCGGGTACATGGAGCAGGCTTAGAGGATAGTCACGGAGCATGACACGAGCCTCGCCCATGTCAAGGGCAAGACTGAGAGGGACCAAAAGTGCGTATTCCGTGTCGTAGGGCATTCCTTTCCCGATATCGTGCAGAAATTTCGGCAGCTCCGCCTGTGGAAATGAAGGCTTATCAACGACGAGATGCAGGTCGCTAATGATTACTGTCATCAGTCCAGGCCGATTGGGAATGCTTAGGATTGCTTCATGCTCTTCAGATTCATCTGGTGGTTCATCAGCTCCAGCGAACATGTGCCGAATGTTTCTGATGGTGTTGTTTTGCATCTGAGTCATCCAATCAACCTTCTTTTTCCAACTTCTGGCGTTATGTGCTTCGAGCTTATCCCAAGCCTCTTTGGCATTGATTTTGGCATTATTTGACAGGGAACAAACTCCATCGCGATCATAACGGATCTTTCCTGATTCTCTCCCGCGGCGTCCCCGAGATGTAGATCTTTTGCGAGGAGTTGGATTGTTATCAAAACTCCGCGATCGTCGTGAGTGGTAACTTGAAGCAGCACCTGGTGAGGCGCCGCGACTTGAATGAGCTCTGTATCGTGAGGATGATCGAGGGACTCTTTCTTCGTTCAGTCGTTTGACTTTCAAGCGATATGCATCTGCTCGTGCTAAGCGTTGCTTCTGCTCAATGCGCCCCATGCTATAGATCACACCGAGTTTCCACTCAAAGGGATCGTCTTCAAACTCAAAGCAAAGTGCTTTGCAACGCAATGACACACGAGGTATTTGCTTGGGGCCCACTGGATCCTTTCTCAAAATATATTGATTAGTTCTTGTTTGGAAACGGTGCTGAAGCTGTGCCATTGCCTTTCCCGTATTGATAAAGTTGTCAAAGACTTTGTACATCTGCAGTCCATGAGGAACTCCAATACGGATGAAGTCCAATGACACATCAATCGACTTTTCCTCGACCGTACCGTGGATAGTCTTCTTCTTGTTATGACGAAGGTCAACACGGATATTACTTGCGCCGACCACACGTGCCCATACACGCTTGAGATGGGGCGCTTCAGCGTGCAAGCGGATCAAATGAGACCTAAAAAAGGGTGCAGACCACCTATGGCGCCCACCAGAAACATCATATATCTGTAACAGCACCGCCGGGTCCGAGGGCATTTGGCCCTTTATTTGCACATAGTTTGCTTTGACATCAATAGTGATGATTTCGGAGCCTGGAGGTGTAGGGTAATGAACCGTCTCGGGCTGAGCGTCATGGGAGCTAGATGCTGTAGACTTAGTGACACCTTTAGCGGCAGGAGCAGGTCCCAGGAATGCGTCTTTCAAGAACGAGGCTCCCACTCCAAATGAATAGAATCTGTACAAGGAGAACTCTAGATAAATCGATCGAATGACAGAATGTAGATGGAACAATGGACCTTGATGATCACGGGACGTGCTGAGTGCCACTTCACATCTGGGAACAGAGAGGAATGGGCGTGATTCCCAGCTGTCGAGGGATTCGATAATGTAGCCCTCAAATCCCTTGACGTGAATTGCAAGCCGTCTTCCATCGGTTGGATCACTATGATGCCTTCGTGGAGGAGACATAGGGTGCGACGTATGTTTGCCGGTGGAGAAGGTCTCGTCGAATCGGGCAGAAGTGCTGGTTTTCCTTCTAGTAAGACCCGGCTTCCTCACAGGCTCTGTACGTGAAGATTGATAGTGAGCTGTCCATGATTCTAGTTCGAGTGCAATCCCTCTTGTCTGCCTAGAGATACTAGAATCAATCGCTGCGGTCTCGATGCTGCACCCAGAGCCCTCAAAGTTGACCTCGATAAGCCACGATGGCAACTTCCTCAGGAAGGCGGTTGGCGAAGGTTTGGTTGTAGTAACCACCCTTTCGGTTCGGCTGTGGCGCTTGAAGTGCCTGACTATATTATAGATGCCTTGGCTGACTTCTTCACGTACCATGAGAACTGAGAAAGTACGGAGGTTTCCAGACATGACGACCGATACATCTGTAGATGCAACAACCTGAGTTCTGATTTCCAGCGCTTCGGCAAGTACGAGGTTATGTTTTACGCCGGTAGATGCTTGATAGTAAAGTTGGTGGGACATGATCCGAAAATTCGACCCGAGAGAATATGAAAGCTCTCCGACAGCGGAATGAGAAGACTCCACGTCCAAAGAGACTGACGAAATCGAAGATATGATCATGTCATACTCGCCAGGAGCAGCGTGCGCGGGGTCAGCAACTGGTAGAATGAATCTCACAACCGGTTCGTGAATGGAGAGTTTGATGCTCGCTTTGGGCAATAACCGAGAAATAAGACTATGACGAGCAGGTGAAGGGCTAGTCGAAGCAGGTCTGTGCTGTGCTATAGCCAATAGTCTGATAAGATGTTGCGGGACTAGATCGACCGAGGGGGATGTGACGACGAAATTTGCATATAGAATGTTGGTATTTCGCTCAGCAACATCACGATCTTGTGTGAAGCTCATGGTCTTTGCAGGCAAAGTCGTCCTTATGGTAGTAGTCGCCATGGGTATATACATAATCTTGTTTGTGTGTGAATCATCCTCGTCCAAGCTCACAGAGATCGACAAGGCAGCCACCAAGGCTTGATGAGCAATGTCGTCTCTTGAGAAGTATGTCCGGTGAGCCGGGGATTTTTGATCAAGTCGATGCAAGTCGATGCCAATTTCATGGATGACGACATTAGCAGTAAGAGGGAGGTTTGCCTGGCGAAGAGACTCAACCTCTTTAGAGATTCGGACGAAGCTCAAGGCCAGTTGGATCTCTTGGACACTTTGAAGGATGGAACTGAAGAACTCTTTGGAATCTGCCACAGCCTGGACGATTGAAGCCTCTCGACTACCAGGACTGTCAAGCTCCTCAACAACGTCCTCAAAGGTAATTTCTTCGATGGGGCTCAAGATCTGCGGAGGCTGTTGACTCTTCATCTCTCGCTTGCCTCGGCGTGAAAATTGGGTAATCTCATCAACAGGTACATAAAGGCGGCCGGCCTTTATTGCAATTGATGTATCACGTAAACCTGCTCGCTCTTTGTACAACAGTCCGTGGATGTTGATAGTCATACCATCGAGGACCTCGATCGGATCGCGGCCTCCCACACCCATTATGATGCTCTTCACGGTGAAAACCCATTCTGCGGGCTTCTGACCACCTGTTGGGTCTTTCTTATGGCGAAATAGTCGACCTCTATCAAGGAGTTTTCGGCGCGTATAGACAGCGGCAGTGAAAGAAGATATCTGAACATAGCCCACTCCCACAACCTCGGCTGTTGTATTCGTAGCAACAATATCGAACAGGCGAAGCAGGTGGATTCTGCTGTGAATGCGCTTGATACGCTCCTTGACATTTGTTAACTTCTTCCACAATTGGCTTCTCTTTCCTCTGCGACCCTTCGACTCCTTATTCGCGGGCTCGTCATCCCCGCGCTTCTCATGTGAGCCTGATCCGTCCGCAGAAATGGCTGGGGAAGTCTCAAAGGTTGCAGGATCGAGAGTGATTTTCAATTCCTCAAAGACCAAGCTCACCCAGGACGGTTGAGCAAACGTCGGCCGGTGAAGACTGAGGCCAATTCCGCGCAAGTCTATCCTTAAACCTTCTCTTGGAGTGTAGGAGATATGTCTGAAGCTGAAGTAACCAATCCTTTGGATCGAAACGCCGGTCACAATCCGGAAAACGGCGAGTAAGACAAACGTGGACAGGTACACCAGGAGAATGACGGCGGCGAAGGAGGTGCCATTGACCAAAGGCATGGTAGATGTTTATGTCCCTAGCAGTATGGTCCTCGATCTAGAATGCGATGGGTATAGTGATTTGCGACGGGGGATCATGCCAGCTACACCGGAGTCTTCTTAAGAGCCAGCTCTTTGGCGTAGGATGTGGCTTATATGCATTCATGACCGTACATGTTGACTCTGAGAACAGTTCTCTGCTTCAAGTGCATCGGTGTTAAAGCTCTGTGTTTCTCAAATTCCTCCCACCAACCTCTGCAATGTTGCCCTCTGCGGCGGAATTCCGTTCGAGAAAGGTTGGATACTCGGAGGAAAAGTGGTCCAGGACAACGGTGGTGTCAATCTTGAATACAGTCGTGGGACTGAGATCGAAGGTCAGGGTTTGAGACGATCGAGTGCGCCGACAAGGTTATGTGAGGGAATGTTCAAAAATGCGGGCCAACACGAGGTCGCAGTTGAAAGGGAAGGCCGCATAGAGATAGGCATAGCAACCTTGGCTTGGACTTTTGGGACGTGCGGAGGCCCGTCGGGCCCACCGGTTGCTGTTGCCATCCAAACCTTGGAAGACAACCAATCCTGGCTGCCAAATCCCATCCCGGGAGCCCATGCCCACGCCTATGGCCTCCTCAAATCCCACCCCTCGGAAGCCTAAACAAACCTGTTAATCAATGCCTAACACCCTGGGCATCCCCACCCGCACCCACGCTTTACTACACCAAGACTCGGAAGATGCAATGCTGAATGCGGCTGTCGATAGGTGATTCAGCGGCTGCCGTGAACAAGCTCAATGCTTATTATGCAGGCGCCACCACACTAATCGGTTTTATGCTTGAACCACTCGATCGACAGATGAGAGGAGTGATAAGCGGAACTCTTTTTTGTTCCTTCAAACCATCGCTCTACACAACGTTAGGTAACTTGACAATTGTCGATTCATCGATTCATCGATTCATCGGTACGGTGTATTGATTATATGGTCTGAGACATTCCCCAGATCCCCCTTGAGCTCTTGCGTGCAATTGTGCAGGTGCAATACGTAACCACCATAGCCCACTTCCAGGCCTCCTCCCAGCTGAAGCCTGCGGCACTTATTAATTACATGTTGGTGTTCGTTTGGTGCAATGTCGGCAAGACCACTTGCCACTTCCACCATCCCTGTTATACACTACTCAGATTCTATCATTACATGTCTCTTACACGTCCGAGTCTTTGGCGGACGCCGCTCGTTCTTGTTGCTTTGCTCTCAGCCTTCGTAGTTCAGCCAGCTGATCGTCGACCAGAGAAATCTCCACCTCCACCTTGAACAGCTTCTGTTGAAGAATCTTTTCATATTCGTCGTCGGTCAAGGGCTTCATTGGAGTCCAAGCAGCAATACGTTGCATAAGGGGTCTTGACTCAGAACTAGTCGGTCTATCACCATAGGCATCAAGTCCTAATTGTGCAGCCATTGCAATGGCTCCAAAGCCGACAGTTCCGGAGAAAAGTGCTCCACGGGGCACTACTGCGGATCAGTCCTCTGCAAGCTTTCTCCTAGGAGCAAGACTTACAAAATTGAGCCGCAACTGCTCCGCTGAATGATCCCGCCAGACCACTAGCTAAGACACGATGAAGACGTCTTTCAGGAGATGATGTGGCTTTTAACGCCGTGGAACGGACAGCTGTGATTTGTAAATGCATGTACATTAATGGATAGATCCTAGCCATGAGGATCCTTACCATAGAACGTTGTCCCTGCTGCTGCCCATTGTAATGCTGCCAGTGTCGTATATGTCTTGGGATTTGGAGACTGAATCAAGGTCGACACAACCGAGCCATACACCATACCACAAGTACCTGGATCTGATTGTGAATATTTCGGATCTTCAACATTGAGAAGTGAACATCACAAACCTGTAGCTAGACCCACATAGAGGGCAGGGAAAATCACTGAAGATGCACTTTTGGCATTGCTCCTCCCTGCTGCCAGTGATGGGTTGCCATTGGGGATATTGGCCATTACTATTGAGCGGAGACACTCAGGACAACATTGTCGAAGCGTTGCCTAAGATCAGCAAATGAGGAGCAGTCACCTGTGGAATGACCACAATATAATACCGAGATTCGATGATGATAACAAGAACCCGAGCGTCAATTCTGATGAATTGCCAGCATCGCCTTTGATTCCGGGCCACCAATGAAATTGAGCGTCCTCCAGACTGGCAAAAGTTCAAGGTTCAAGTTGAAATCCTGCAAAAGTGATCGCCAAGAAACCCCACGTGACTGTGGATGGAGAAAATAATGGCAGGCGCTGCCACCCTCAAGCCTCTTCGACACTTTGTTCCACTGCGCCGCCAAACTTCTCAGCGAGGCGACCTCATAGATCATCCCTCGCCCCTCCAATTGCCCAAGTACGTCTCTCATCGTACTGTGGCTCACCTAGATCTGCTCGAGAGACCATCGATCACCTATCACACTCACCATCTGCGACGTTGAGAATTTGCAATCATGGGTTTGTTCCTCCCGCAAGGCACCTGCACATGCGGCTGGTACCCTCATGTCGCTTGACCCGTCACTAACCATGAATAGGTCCCAAAAAGAATCAGAAAATGTCCCTGGGGACTTTCCTCCAGGATGAAAGTGGGTGACGATGAATGCCATATGCGCAGAACAATCTTGCTGACGGCTTGACAGACTATGGCTCGTGGGCGGACGAAATGGAAGACATGCCTCTACCTTGTACGGTCCCTGAGGAAATCTAGCTCTGAAGACGCTCTCATTGACATTTCCGGTGCACCTGCAGCCTCAGACAGTAGACCTAGCTATGGGTCAGATCGACGTGGTTTCAGCTCCACGGCTCCATCTGGTGGTGACAGATTCGCCGGTGAGTGCGACACGTTTGGACTCTTTAATCACTCGTGGCTAACCTCTCGTACAGACAGAAGAGACGGCTACCCCCCTCGAGAAGCACTCCCTCTCCCTACTCAACCTCCATATACCGCACATCTTGCCAACCTCTCCTTTGATGCGACCCAGGGGGATGTCAATGACTTCTTCAATGAATGTCAGGTCACCAATGTTCGCATTGTTGAAGACAAACTTGACCGCAAGCCCAAAGGCTTCGGCTATGTCGAATTTGCAACATTGGATGGGTTAAAGGCCGCCCTGAACCTGAGTGGTAACAATCTTGCAGGACGACAGGTTCGTGTCAGCGTTGCCGAGCCACGTAAGTTCGCCCTCAAATACATAAAACTTGCAATAAATCTAACAGCATACAGCCAAAGAGCGACAGGATGCCCGCGATTTCAGTGACTGGTCACGAAAAGGCCCACTCCCAGATTTACCACAGAACCAACGACGAGTCTCTGACCGACCCAACTTTGGCGCGAAAAATTTCGACAATATGTCGGACGCTGGTAGCGAACGCGCACCCCGTCGTGGGTTTGAGCCAGCACAGGGAGATGGAAAGAATCGGGACTTCTCAAACTGGGAGAGAAGAGGCCCTCTTTCTCCAGCCACGCCCGCCCCAACCTCTCTCCGTGAGGGTGGCCGGCAACAGAGCAAGGATGCTCAAGGAGGCTTCCGCAAGAACTCTCCGGCTTGGGGAGAGGGTCGCTCTCAGGATGGTTCTCGCCCACCAAGGCGAGAATATACTGAAAAGCCAGTACCGGAACGTCAGCCCACGGCATCCGAGATGGACAATCAATGGCGCGCTAGAATGAAGCCAGACGCACCAGCAAAGGTTCCTACTCCTGAAGCAAGTGAGCCATCTTCGCCAGCCCCATCTACCGTTGCTCCTGCGGGACGACCGAGACTGAACCTACAAAAACGTACGGTCTCGGAAGCCGATCCGCTGGCGTCTCCAGCCGCGACTGATTCAAAGGCAAGTCCTTTCGGAGCCGCTCGACCTGTCGACACTGCTGCAAAGGAGAAAGAAGTTGAGGAGAAAAGACAAATTGCAATTCGTCAGAAGAAGGAAGCAGAAGAGAAGAGCCGGGCTGATAAGGCTGAGGAGAAACGCCTTGCAAAGGAAAAAGCCGATGCTGAGAAAGCTAAGGAGCCATCTGGAAGTGAGCCAAAAGAGCTGGCGGACTCTAAGAATGGTGAAGAAGAAAATGCAGACGCCACCCCCAAAATCGACATTCTGCGACGAGCTGATGGAACCAATGACATGGTTGCTGAGGAAGACAATGAAGAGGAAGGCGAGGCAGCTCTGCCGGTGGACGACAAGGCTGTGAAGCCCAGAGAAGTGGTTCGAAACGTGGGATCTACTCGTGCCAACGGATCATGGAGAGGTGGCAAATCACCTGCTACTCCTGAAAACACCACTCCCACAGCCGCTGCTCTAGAAGAAGATGGTTGGAGCACAGTGTCGAAACCAACCAAACAACGCAACAATCGCCGGAATGCGCCATCGAGAGCTCTGGCCTCATGATTTGACGACATTACTCACACGCACTTGACAGGTTCGCCGTTCATCTTCTTCCTCTCTCCGAAGAGCTCCTGTACATTTAACAGTCACCTTGCTTGTCTGACCCGTTAAGGCAGCTGCAGCTTGTAAGGGACTTGAATCTCTCAAATTTTGGCTATTTCTCTCCTCACGTCCTCTAGCAATGTGGGTCGGGGGGAAATCTCCCGCTTCTTGAGCATGATGGAGTTTGGGGAAAAGTATGGAGTTTCAGCGTGATTGTTTGTGAAAACGCATGGATCCGGAAAAGAACGAGAATCTCAGTCGGTCTTTCATACGGCCCCAGGATCTTCCCCTACACTCACAGCTGGCCGTTTTTAGCAGGTCTCGACACAGTTTAGAGCAACCATAGAGCCAAAATGCCTTGAAAAAATTGTAATTACATTTTGCCCTTCGGTCTTGCCCGTGAATTGAAAATTATCATGTACTTTAGATAGGCTCACCACTCTGACACATGTGACTGAGGCTGAATCTCACCTTTGAACTGAAGTGTGGTCAAAAACTGACCAATCACCAAGCGCACTGGCGCCAAGCCCTCGAGGTCCTGGCCCCACCTTGATTGCCTGGTGATTTTGAAAGTGAAGGAAAAGTCCTGCACAGTCATCGTTTCGAACTTGGAACCTCATCCAAACTGCCAAAGTCTTCTCCTCATAATCATCAACAGATCCCATCTGTGCTATGGAGAATAAGCGATGGCGAAGAGCGTGGATGACTTGATCGAATTCCTCCTCGAGGAAATTGCACTCAGTGGTAGTCGAGGTGAGTTGGGCTCGTCTGTGGCCCAGTGGGAAGAACGCTGTTTTCTGCCCCGCACCAGCTTCCTCACTCGCCTATCAGAGCCACCGAGCCACCATGTACTAACTCATGTGATCTTCTGCCTTTAGGTACATCTATTAACGAACTTTGCAATTATGTTCGGTCTTTCTACAATGGAAACGATGGATCCCAGAGTGGCACCTCGACGCTACTTCTCGCTGTGTCGGTTGATAAAGCCCTCCTGTCCAAAGTCTGGGTATGGCTAGGACGACATCCTGATGTCTCTATCGGGAAGGGCAAAAAGTATAACAAAATATCACTTCCAGAAGTCGAACTTGAGTTTCCAGGATGTCTCGATCAAATATCCTCTGGCCCCGAGTCGGCGATCGAAGTCAACGACAAATCTGGACCAGTCGAAGAAGCGCCACCGGAGCAAACGACACAGGAATCGAACAATGCAGAACAATCATCGCGTTCAAAGCAAGGTCCGCACGTCACGGTCAACTACGAGCGAATGTACCGTGCGATATGTGGCCATCCTCCGGATTCAAGCAAGCTTGTACCTCTAGAGTTTGCGCTCCTTACTCACATTGCCGCATCCCGCTCGATCGGCATTCTGCAAGGTCCCCTCACCAGAGCATCCGGTCAAGACAAGCGATCTGTACCCAAGAGGACGGATGTATTGCATAGGAAAGGATACATTATCAAAGAACCCGTTTATGCTCATGGAACCAAGACGAGCCGACTTACATTACGAAAACTCGCCGCCACAACCACCAACAAGGAATCAGTCCTCTCCAGTGCCACGGGCGGCGAGTCACAACAAAAATCAACTGTGCGTGGCGTTGTTCGTCGTATTTTTGAAATGCTTTCCACTCAGAATCTCATCCCGCAGACCGACCTCTCAGAACGACTTGAAATGTCTTCAACTGGGAAGCTCGCCATTTTGATCAAAGTCATCCGCCGCCTCGAACGCGTGAAGCTTGTGAAACGTGTCAAGACTGCATTTGGCCCTTCCGCCACTGTTGAAGATCTGAAGCAGTGCGTTCAACTGGTACAAATCCCCAGTCCAAGTAGTCTAGAGGAGTTTGACACAGATGAGCTGGCCTTGCGACATTCATTTGCAGAGTTGGCTTCCATAATGGGCATGGAAGAACCACTGGAGCTTTCCAAATCTACTGCGAGCGAGACAAAGGAGATGGATTTCGATTCTGCTGCCTCGCCACCTCTGGCACTCGCGCAATGGAACCCCGCCCGATTGATGCCCAACATGTTACGAGATGCCGTTCAGGTTTCGAGTCCCAAAGGATTGACCAACGTGGTAAGACTGGCTTCACTTTCCCTTTCACCGGCTCAACTAACACTGTTATCTAGGGTGCCCGGAGAGCGACCACTGGCCTTTTCATACGACGTGCAGCTGAAGCATCACTATTCCGACTCTCCTGCCGCTCATTGCTGGCTCAACCGGCTCACCTAAAGCATTTAGCGGTCGTACGCGCTTATATAACTTCCAATGGAGTTGCACAGTTCTTCCATTATTCATGGGACACTTTTCGTGAACTTGCCACGCGCAACACAATCGACATCACCCACATCCCTGGTGCAAAGAAAGCTCTAGCCAACATGATGTGCGCGGATGACGCTCAGAGTCGTGGGGCCGCATCGAGTGCTGTTGATTTGAACGGCTTTCCACGCGAGCCACCTTCTCTGCAAATCATGCAAGGCAAAATAGAGTTGGCCAGCATTATTGAGAAGATGAGAATTGAGGATATCCCTCCGAGACATGGTGAACCCGTGATTGTTGAGACGGAGCCTGGCAAGTTCAGTCTTGTGCCTCAGACAGCTGCGATTCGAACATCAAACAGAGCAAAGACACTTCGAGCAACTCCAAAGCCAGCAACTCCGAAGCGAGCGATTCCAAAGCAGACAAGTCAAACCGATCAGGGCGAGCTATCCGAACAGGAGATTATTCTTGGTCGGCCACGTAAATACGTACGTGGAACAGAAAAGTTTTGGCGAAAGCAATTCTCACAAGCAATCATATATGCTAGTGCAGCTCGTGGCATTCATTTGACTCAAGCACCTAAAAAAGGCATTATGAAGCACCCAGATGGTCTAGCACTCTACGGACGTCGCCCTCAAGATTTCGATGAAACTCTGTTGGAGGCTATTGATGCTCATCTTCCGATCCCAGCGGAACCACATGATATCAATGAGCAATGGGTGCAAGCAACCAAATCTGTTCTCAAGCGGCATTCCGACGGTGTTTACCTCACACCAAAAGGACTACTTGGTGATAGTAAAAAGCAACTGTCTCAAATTCTGGTGTTCAAATCGAGCAAATTAAAAGATGTGAAACTCATCGATAGACGGCCAGCATACCCTGTACGCTTCCTGTCTTCGAGCGCATCACACACCTTTGCCTATTTCGGCTTTGACCATATTCTGAGCGGAGCCAGGCATCTAAAAAGCATTCATGCAACAAAGCGCACTGCAACTCCAACTCGGAAGACTCTAAAGAACACCAAACAGAGACTTGGCCCTCGAAAGGGCCTCTTCGAAGATAAAGAAGAAGCGTTATCGAATACGATTCCTCAGCCGTCTCTATCCCCTGGGGCTACTAACAAAGAGAGCCTTGCGCCTCAGGAAGGACCTGCTTTCGAAGATGGCCGGCTATCACTCTCAAGCCTGCGTCCTTCTCCGCCTCCCGGGAAGCCGAGTAGTGAGATACTCGGCCCTCAGAAGGGAGTTTTCTTTGAAACTGACAGAATATCGGCTTCCAGTCCTCAAGTTTCTCTATCACCCAGAACTCTGCACAAGGATTTCTCTCGTGACTACGGTGAAACTACCAATGACGAGACTCAGATTGTGCAATTTCAGCCACAGGTCTCGAAAAAGCGACGAGGACGTAAGTCAAAGGCTCTCGCGGTCGAAAGTCAACAGGTCGATCAAGCTAGCACCCTCTTGCAGCAAACGTCACCCCCTGCAATACCAATTGCCATCACTACACCCACTTTGTCGAGATCGTATCGGAAACGCAAACGCGATGATCAATTTAGCCCACCATCGCAACAAGTGTCACCATTCCCTACGGTGCCAGATACTACCACTCCGCCCGCCCGATCGAGACCTTCCAGAAAACGACAATTGACAGAAAAAGCAAGGCAGAATGCAGAGACTGCCACGGGTGATACCGGTATCCTCATTCCTACAGAACTTCAGACCCTACCCACAGAGCATGTTCCACCAGTCATAGAATCTGTGGAATCGCATCCAACCCAAGAAAAAGCAACACCGGTACCAGACTTGGGGTTGCTTCCTGCACCGGCAAATTTGGCATCCAGCGACTCGGGCGATGAACAAGTACAAGCGCCAGTTAGCACTACCGCTTCAGATGCTGTGCTTGAAAATCAATCAATCGTCGATTTCTTAGCGCAGTGGAATATAAGTGCTAGTGGTTCAAGAATTGCCAACCGAGATCTACAGACAACTGGTGATGAGGCACAAGACTCCCTTCCAACAGTAACAAGCCCACCTGTCCCGCTGATGGTTGCTAGCTCCAATATAGCGTCAGAAAACGCAGTGGCAGCAAGCATGTTATTGGAGTCAAATGTGAACTTTTCAGGCCTGAGTGAAAACCCTGATGTGATCGTCCAAGAGCAATCTTCCTTTGAGGTTCAAAATACAGAGAGATCTCTAAACAACATCGCGGAGGTGCTTGATTCCTCAGCCTCGGAGCCTGAGCTTCTTCCTACAAGGCGATCCGTCCAAAGAAAGCGACGTCGCGTACAAACACCGGACATGGACGACCCCGACTTCATAGACGACGAACGCAGCCCAGGGAAGCGAGCGAAAGAGGGAGGGCAAAAATACACTGCGGGCGCAAATAGCCTATGCAAAAAGCTTGTACTTCATCTGATGTCCATAACAAAGGGGGCTGCACCTAACGATGCTTTCACTTTGAGACGCCTTGCTGTTCCAAGATGGAAGGAGGAAGGTTATGGAGAAAGCACTTTACTAAAGGCCATCAAGTCAACTGTCAAGCGTCTCTGCGCATCGGGAAAGCTCAAGCAAACGTCTTTTGCCTTTCGTGGGAAAGCAGGTGTCATGGTCCGTCGCTCCATTCTTTATCTGCCAAATGTGAGTGCCGATTCAGACTTGGTGGAGAATGTCAGGCAAAGTATCATCGCAGTCGAGCCGGCAGATTATATACCTCCCGAATGGACAGAGGAAGCTTCCCTGCTACCCTTATTCATAGCCATGCCTCGGGTCTCGGAGATTGCAGGCCCAAGTACAAGGAAGCGGCGACTATCCACACCAGAATCCGACGCACTACCTGACAGATCACCTGAGACGAACTCAGCAAGATTTCCATCGTTGTCTCCAGTGCGAGAAACCCCTCCAGGTGCAGCTACAGGATTTCTCACTCTGAAAGTTGCCAATTTAGGTGCACTCCCCTTAGTCCACCTGGAAAATTGGCAGAATGAACTTGGTAGAGTTCGCGAGCGTGCAGAAGCTGCGAAGTTCGCCCAAAGACGTGAACGAAGCAGTCGCAGCCAAGGACTTCACTCCAAGGATCGACCTCTCATGTGGGCAAATAAGCTGGTTCAAGACTTCCCCACATCGTTGCAGGACATCATCTTGGTCACTCCTGCCCACAATTTGTACGTAAGTACCGAAGATGTCGATCGGAACTGGCAACGTTTTGCAAAAGAGATCGAAGCTGTCGAAGCTTGGGAACAGAATCACAATAGTGCTGCGCAAAACTTCCGTACCAGCTACGCCTTCATCGATCATTCACTTCCGACAATGCTATTTCACGATATTATGGGCTACAGCAAAGTTGAATTTGCAAGCCTCGTTCACTTCGACGAGAATGGTGAGCAAAGAGAAATCCCCTTCCCTCCGGAAAGCCCACTTCCAGATGCAGTCTTAGCACTCGCAGAAAGGGATGAAGAACAGACAGCGAAGATTGCTGTGGGTATACGTGAGACTCTCACTGCACCCCCAGTATTGTCAGACCACGAAGATACCCAGCCAGGGAGGCGGAAGCGGAAGAGAAAAGCCAAAGAAGACGATGTCGATTTTACGCCTCCTACCAAACGACGAAAGGCACGTGCTACGATACGGCAGCCCAAGATCAAGGCCAAGACCAAGACCAATTCTGTCATCTCAACGATCGGTCACAAACGCTTCATTCGGGGTATACAATACCTTCGAGATCTCCCAGCACAACAGGTGCGCCATTTGGCGGTGTCTGTCGTTGTCGTCCGTACCCTTCTAGGCGGGCTAGACGGTTTCATCGACTGGCCGGTAGTGATGACCTTGTTTCCCAACGAACTGGAATCCACCATTCAAGGTCGTTGGAAGACTCTGTCGAATAAATACCGCGGTGATATCAGAGGACTTACAGAGAGCTTACAAGCGAGATACCTGGAAGCTCTGGAAGCTGATCAAGTACCGTGCGTCAACTTTTCGGACATCAAAGCGACCGACTGGCAAGGGATTGTGGACTGGGCTATCGATAATCTCGATAGATTTGACGTGGAAGGTGTTGAAGAATTGCCGGCCGATAAAGCTTCACTTATCGACGATCATGAATTTAGTTTTGTTGAGCTAAGAAATTATCCTTCTCTTCTAACCTATGCCAACAATATCACGACACAGATGAAGGAAAATACCTTCAGTGCCGCGATCTTTGGTTCCGTTGCTCCCATTTCACAAGACTCCACACAGCTGGACATGAATCTGCAATTCAAACCACGTTATGAGGATGAAAACTTGGATCCTGACTTCCGTCTTACCAGATCCTGGGTTTTCGCATCGATCTTGACCACAGACCCAGGTTTCGATCCAGACTTTGTACGATCAAAGCTAGCTACATTGGGCTCCACCGAGAACGAGACCAACGACCTCCTCCATCAGGCACTGAAAGTTTTACAAGACGAGAAGCTCATCCAAAAGGGCTCCACACACCAAAAATCGATCATGAGCCTAGGCCGAGGCCTGTGGGAACCTGCGAAGAAATTTTATGAGCGCTTTGATGAACGCCGCATGATCAACGCCACAATGCTGCGGCAAGCCATGACATTTAAACTCTCCGTTCTCGACGCAGCCTTCGAGCGTGGTGATTCAATCTCCATCCCAAAGGAAACCATCATCGACGATGGCACAATGGTCACAATCCTCAATCTGATGTCAAATGGGCAAATCATCCCCAAACTCGGCGGCGACATCCCCCGTACCCGCTACGGCCTCGACTGGGAACAAGTTGCCTACTCATCGCGACACATGGAGAAATCAGCCGTCGAATTCACCACACACCTTACGCCCACTGCCCGCTACATCCCCGGCGACACAACGCAGTCAGGAAGAAATGCACCGATTCCTCGCGGAGAAGCAGACCT
Source organism: Exophiala bonariae (assembly GCF_035927105.1). NCBI lineage: Eukaryota > Fungi > Ascomycota > Eurotiomycetes > Chaetothyriales > Herpotrichiellaceae > Exophiala > Exophiala bonariae. Next base: position 645,088 of record NW_027042495.1, read on the forward strand.
CCCCATGGGCCACATTCCACCGTGGCTGGACATCCACACGCGCTTTCAGCCGAAGCTATGGGAGATGTTTGTCGCGGGCACGCTAGGGCTCGTCGTGCAGTTGCCTGGCATTGGCGCGAGGGAGATCAGTCGCACCCTGGGCTTTGCGATGGACGAGGGTGAGGTTGCGCTATTGATGGGGTGGTGTGTGGAGGCGGGCTTTGCGATGCTGGATTCTGCCTCCGGCGGGTATCAGACTACGGAGGTCTGGTGGGCGTGTATTTCTTGCGGGGATTGGGAGTGGGTTATGACTCCTGCCGGGCACGATATTACCTGACATGGCGGATACTGTGGGGGTGAACGCGGCTGGACTTACCCTGGGCGAGTGGTTTCCCAGTATACTGGGAGTGATGATGGCGTTATGGGTGGAAATGAACATGGAAATGGAAACTGGCAGGGAATGGTTTTATTGAGATCATGCAAGGTGTTGACTAGATTCGACAGCAATATTGGACGGAGAGGTTTCCTTCAAAGGACGGTGCGCTTGTCATTATGTCCGCAGTGCCAGATTCCCATGCGACGAAAACCAGGCGTTACTTTCACACAGTATGTACAAAGAGACAGCAATTGTACATCAAGTAATCATGGATGGGCTGGACTGGCCTGATATGTATGTATGTATTATCACACTTTTTTTCGAAATCCGAATAATTTTAACTGAATTTGCTAATCTCCAGTCCGTATTGCTACGTATCCCGCCCTATGCTAGGGATACATGGGTTACCTAGGTAGATGTCATCTCACAGGTCTGAGAGACTGAATTATGAGCATCGCTCGCTCGCTCGCTACAAGTCATGGTAACAAGCAGACTGGGGATGAATGAGACCAAAACTTTGCTGGGCCCTTGTATATAAATCTCAAATGTGTGCTATGCTATTGCTACGCCATGCCATGCCATGCCATGCCGTCCGTGTTGCCGCCCGGCTCTGGGTATTCATTTGGTCGTTTGTGTTGATGTCGTTGGTCACATAAAGTCGTGTTGTGTGTGTGCTAGCCAGCGGTTTCGAGGGCTAGATTTAGATTTTTCGTCAAAGGGGAATGAGTACATGTATGAATATCATCGGCGTGCTCTTTCTCGGTAAAATTTGTGACGTGCTTGGACTAGGAGGATAAATTGCTTCCCACCCGGTGGGTGTGGTCCGTCAAAGTGAATGCTCTTGCTGTCTTGTCACGATGGGTTCGAAGACGTCGTACCAGTATTTCGTCACTCTTTTGCAGATTCCTTCTTTGCCTTTCCAGCAGCCAAAGTGGCGTTCGTACTCGCATGCGGTTCCTCTGATCTCCTCCCAGAATCGGTACTCGACATCGAAACCAAACCTCTCAATGGCCTTCTCCTTGTCCATCCAACATCGAATGGAAGTTCCATTGCTGTCCCTGGTTGGCCCGCCTATGCCTGTACGATCGTTGCCCTCGGTAAAAATTGTGGATGGATCGAATTTCGGAAAATTGGCGTGAATGAACAGAGGTCTTGGGGCAATGACATGTGATGAGAATAAATCGCTGTGGTCCGAAGCGCCCCGGGTGTTCGGCTCCCGAGCAAAGTTGACGCTTGGGTCATGCTGCACCATGGCACTTCCAAGAAATGTTCCACTGGAATCAAGTCGGCCAAGAGCCTTGACAGGATCACGGACAGCATGGAAAGGCTCGCCAAAAACAGTGGCAGCCCAAGCAAAAGTTTCCTTATCGCCTTCGCCAGGAGCGCCTTGCGAAAGTAAAGGATAATAGTACATAGGGCCGTAAAAGTTATAATAGGTGGCAAGCATGATGGAGAGAGCATGCTGAGATTTCGAGTACAATATCTCTCCCGATTCCATAGAAGCTCGAGTATGTAGTGCTGGAACGGTGTCTAGTTTGGCGATCTCGAAATAGTAAGGTGATTCCGAAGCATACCAGAAGTCAGGCCACACAACCATGCCAGTCGTGTTGAAGGGCTCCTCACCGAAGATTGAGAGAGGATCATGGAGAGGAAAGGCATCGGAATCGAGGAGGAGGACTTGTTCGAAGGAAGAGAAGAGGACCGCCATAATTTTGTACTGATAATGGTCAATTGATAGCCCAGATTTGGCAGCTTGAAAAACATCAGACAGAAGGAGACATTTTGCATTTAGAGATGGTAAGATTTGGTCACAGACGTCGTCATCATAATCCGGACCATCTGCGAGAAATACCTCGACTGGCAAGAGGGAGCCTGTCCTGCGTAGCATACGTAAGGATGTCACCAGCACAGGAAGTTGGAGGTACCCAGCAGTCATGACGATGCCTCTGGTATTTGGCTCATAGACAAGTCGAGGAGGAGATCTCTTTATATCATGAACAAAATTCGAATGAGCCTCTTGCATGTGTTTGATATCAGCAGGCTCCATCCACAAGACATCTGGGCGCGGATGATTATGTGAAGGGTCGAAGCCGATATCCAACTTGTGCGGAACCACAATTTCTGGTAGGTGCTCACAATGAGGGTCATTGTTGAGTATGATCTGGTATAGATCTTTCCAGAAGGCGGCTTGATGTTGGAGGAGTGGACTTTTCGGTCGGTCTGCACCAGGTTTTCTCACAGCTTCATCCTGAACCGGGAGACGAGCGACTCGAGTATGGAGAAACAAAAGAAAGAAGAAGAAAGCCAGTAATTGCAAGGCAGCACTGGTTGGCTTTCGTCGGGACCATGATCGAGCAGAACGGGGGAGGAGCATGTCGTTATTGCAGTTCCATATTTAAAGGATGTTTGCTCTTGGAGGCCCGCCTTCACTCGGAGGGAATCAATAGCTCAAGGACGTTAGTGGGCCAAAGATTAAGAATTGAAAGGGTGCTTCGCACACTGTAGAAGGAAAAAAGAAACCAAGAAGCAGAGAAGAAGGAAAATGGGTTAGAATACAAGGACTGAACAGGGAATAGAGGCAAACAACAAGATCGAGGACAAGAAACTTATCGCCCAGGGAAGGAACGAGGGAGAGAAATGTTGGATATGACGGTATGGGTACTCGGTACAGGATAAGAGGAATTGTGGGTAGTCAGGTGGAAATCTCATGGTGGTGGATAAGATAGAGAAGAGAATTGACCAGGTGGTCCCCGGTTGATCAAACCTTGGAAGTATCGAGAATCAGTTCTTGGATTTGCTCGGACATGTGCAAAGATACATGCAGTGAGTCAGTGAGCGACGATGAGTGGAGAGCTGTTGGGTGCACGAGGTCTTCAGACCGCATTGACATGTTTCAAGTGATCTGAATCAGTGGCTACGGAGTTGGTGGTCGAATAGCAAAGAAGAGACTCGAGGGTCGGACATGGCAGTGCGACATCCGCGCTTTTGAATCATTCTAGTTTGATGGTAAATATAGTAAGCAGTTCACTCAGTGGTGTGGAAGGCTTATCCGCGAGTTTCTCGAAGATCCTGTTGTCCTGTAGCCTGTAGGCGCCATCTACGGATAGCTAAACCTCGAATGGGAATCTGGCTGGTAGGGGCCCCCCGCCTCGGCTGCCATGCCTGTATAGGTACTCTTGGCCTGGAGTTAGGGCTTCTGACTTGATCATCGCCTGCGTCAAGTCACCTTCCTTAGAGGTACCGAGGTCTTACTTCGTATACCCGGAACTTCGTCAAGACACATGACTTCCTTTAGGCCCCTTTGGGGTGCTTTAAATCTGACTTAGGCCTGTCCACTTGGTGGCCAAGACATTCGGAATGGTTAAAACATCACCGGCGTGTTAGGCTCTATCATGGTGCTTGAGTAGTCTTGGCCGCTACTTCCAATAACCGACTGCCACTGTGCCATGCATAATGCACTTTCCCGTCCCTCCCCCATATCTCTTTTTTTCCCTGGCCCCAACTTCCTTTCTGAGTAAAGAGCCGCCGTCTCATCAGTCTTTTCGATCCCGCGACATCTACAAGACGGCAGAGTAAGCTGCTCCTTCAGCCCACATTCCCACCTCTGGCTCTGGGGTGTTCTTCCACCGCATGACAGCAATATGCCGGTGGGCACGGCTGGGCCAGGTGACAGCCTGATGGTCGTCGATGTTGTGACTCCTCAAACATGGATTCGACAATATCAACCAAAGTCCCGCCGTGTGGCTTTATCCCTTCGACGACGTGCTACTATTGTCAAATCAAAACGGCACAAGGCCATCAAGTCTCAGGAATTGATCTTCCAGAAACTCCTTGAATCCCAATTTCTCACCCGCCGATCTGCAACTATTGGCGCTCAATTCGACCCGTTTCAATCCTTTCCCGTCTCCTCCGCCCCAGCCGTGTCACATATGGCCCAGTACTGTATGTTACCATCATCTTAACCCCTAGCCTTCTCTTCTTCGGCCCACACCAGCTAAATAACCACTTTGGTAGTCCTTCAGGTATGGGGGCCTCAACATGGGCGTGCCTTCGCTTTCGACGGCCATGAGAATCCTTACCTGAGCCTTCTATGGCCTTTTGCCCTTCAAACCGATATCTACTTTGAGGCGCTGGTCGCCCTCTGTCGTGGTACATTACTCATCACTCAGAAAAGGTCCGCCATTCAAGATCAGCCATTTGCGCTCCATCGAGCCAATGTCATGACCAAGTTGCGTCGCAGGCTTCAAGACCCTGATAAATGTGCCGACGATGCTACCATTCTTGTCGTCGCCACTCTTGGGACCATTGACTACATCCTGGGTGATCATCATGCTGCAACGGCCCACGTTACTGGAATGCGACAAATGATCAAGATCAGAGGCGGCTTCAAGGGCGACTCTCCATGGGAACATTTACTTCAATCCAATGTCGTCGCCTACGAATCACTCTGGTCGTTCTTGTTCGCTGCCGACACCACTTCTAATGAGACGATCAGAAAAGCAGGCCAAATTCTCCAGAATTCCGAATTGACCACTTACTTGACCCACCCATTTCCTCCAGATGTTTGTGAAATGCTGGCCAAAGTTCCCCGAGGATTCTCGGACCTGGGCCTGGATGGTATCCTCTCTCTCCAAATCATCCGCCTCTTGACCGATTTTACACATTTGAGTGGCAAACTAGGTCCGGCGCCACTCGAAGCCAGCCTCGAGATGAAATTACGACCAGAGGTGCAGGGGTTATTAGAAGACCTCCATCGTTTATCAACATTGCAGACAACCGCAACCGAACGATTTCTGACCAATGGGATATTGGCTTATTGCTACCTGATAAGAAGCATCTACTTCGATGACGAACTCACCGGGTTTTACGAAAATGCACTGAAAATCCTAACTGAGTCCGCGTTGAAACAACCATCATGTACCAAACTCCCAGACCGAAAATGCTACCTGTGGTCCTATATGATGATATGTACCACACTCGCAAACAGTCTACATCCCCCAACGGAATGGAGGTCCGTGATGCAAATGTTTCTACGGACCTATCCCGAAACCAATTCCTGGAAGACACTCAAGAGAGACCTCGAAACCTTCTTCTGGGAGGACGATGTGGCACAGCGTTGTGAACTGGCCTATGCCGATGGCATCAGGATGAAGAAAGAAGAGTCGAAGGCTAAGGCTGTCGTGAGACAGACAACAGTGCCCATCCGAAATGTCATTTTATGACGCTCTTGGGAGTGGAAATCGATACTCCCACCCAACAGCATCGTTAGATCGAAGTTGTCGTATTTTGGCACCACTAAGCCTTGCAAATGACTAGCACTTACCATGCTCTGGCCAATCTAGCAATCCATCAGAGGGTTACCGAGTATGAATCCAACAACATCCAATACGCCCTTGCAATTGTCGGAATGGGTTTGGCTTCCCAGCGTTGGGCTGCGCCTTCCAGCCTTAGTTCTGAGCCCTTAGACTCTGTGACTTCAGGCCATTCCGACACTTTTTGTCATAACGTGTTACCTTCCGCGCGACGTTGGCTTCTCTCCATTGATAGTATTGAGTACGCGTTCGGACGGTGAATGGACGACCTATCCTCTTCGAACTGGCTTCGAGCAGTCCTCGACTACCATTTTCGACAAATCCCGGCGCTCGTGTCGTGCACTGCTTACCGGCGAACTCTCTACCTGCGATTTTCCTCCACCATCGAGATATTGGACCGCAATATGATCTCTGATGAGTGCTTTTGGAATATCCTGCATTGCTACAACCAATGGCTGGTCGTCTCAGAGATGTCTACTGCTGCAAGGCAAACTTCTAACAGGGTGTTCATGCAGGCAGATTTGATGGGATTGCGGCGAAGTCGATTGGCTCCGCCTCCAGACACGAGATAGGATTTCCCTCTCTTTTCCCCACTTGCCTTCACCTCTTCGCCCAGCGGCGCACACTCTGCTTTCCTCGCGAAACCCCAGTGGTGTCGTTATCAAGAAAATCTGTCCCAGTAGGTGGATCACAACATCGGGTGCTTGTTCTCCCACGTCTGAAAGCAAGTATCAAGCATTGCGAAAGGATAGTGACTCATGGCTGAAGTGGCAGCCTCGTTAATCGGGATTGCGAGCTTTGGAGTCACCCTTACCACGAAGCTTTATGAATTCGGCGCGACCGCAGCCTGTGCGAAAGGCGAAGGGATGACATCAGTGGACGAGAGGCATTGACCAAGGCTTATATTGAAGCGCGGGAGAGTCAAGTCAAGATGGCGGAGGAACTGCAGAAATTGACACACGAAAAACTTGAACTGGAAGAGCGGTTCAAACGAGCTGAACAGCAAAGCCAAACTCGTCCTAGATCTTCACCGGACGCTTTTGATTACGACAGGCAGTATGCCCGGGAAAACCACCTTGGAAAGACTTCCCACGAATATCCTGGTTACGAGCAACGATCTCCGACACTCAAAGCGACCCGAGGAGAAATCTCCAGCTGCGACCCCTCTCGATTCGCTGTCTTTGTCATTAGACGCTGTTTCAGCGGCGCTGCGCTATTATGGTGCCGCAGGGAAGACGAGGGAAATAAATTCAGATCAAAAGATGAGAAGGCAGCGCTCCGAAAAGGGACAAAGGAGGAGAGTAGCCTATATAGATGATACTTTGAGCGAGTCCAGGTATGAGGAAGCTAAGGCGAGACCATATTCGAAGCCATCTCGCTCGAAAAAGGCGTCCAAAAATGCTTGCAATTTGGGTTGACAAGGACGTCAATTCCTCCTCAATGTCAGAGCAGCGTACGTTATGTCTGACCATAACATCCCTTGCCTAATTTCACCACGTTCAAGCTTTGTGCTCTCTGGTTGCTGTAAGGATGGAAACGACAAACCAATCAGGAGTGCTGAAACAATGACAGGATCAACATCCTTCAGGAAATGGTGGGAGCTGCACGTAGTACAGAAGTCTATGAAGCAGAGGCGAAGAAATCAGTCCAAGAAACATGATTGGATCCACGAGCGAAGGACGGAGCTGGGAGGGTTAAGGGGCTGGGAGTGAAGAGAGCGTGAGAGCCGCAGAGCTCAACTCATGCCTGATAAATCATGAAATTCTACGTCTAGATGTACAGCACAGATGTGGTGGGGAGTGTGATGTAGTGTCACTGGCACGGTGATTCTCCCCCCTGTAGCCTGCTTGTATCAGAACTTATCATAATGGACTGTACGATGAAGGCATCATTTGAATTTATTTTCTGGGGAGCGGCCAGAAAAATCTGTTGAACAGTATGTATGGACCTCAACGAGTCTGTCCCTTCATCCTCAAGCCCACTACTCTGGACGCTTTCAAGTGGTAATGTTGTCTGATATTACACCGTACGCGCCATTCCGTTGCTTAATATGTCTAAGCCCGCCCCACAAACCCAGTGACCCAGTGACCCATCCAAATCGTTAATATGCGGTCCCGCTCCGCAGACCGAGAGAAAAAGAGCAAGAACAATGAGCAGGGAAGAAAGAGTTCCGCCCGTTGAAAAGAAAAAAGCCAAACACAGAGCCAGCCTAGCTCAAAACTCCATCATGAGATATCAAGATCTATCCATATGGTGAGACCTTGAGAGATAAAACAAACAAGTGCTTTTTTTACTTCGCCGAGAAAAACCAATAATGCAACATCAATCGCTTGAGACTATATTCCCTGAGTCAATACGTCTCTTCAACTTCGGTGCTCCATGTCGCATCACTATCGTCGACGCGGCGGATATTCTCATCCGACACTTCCCGGAACTGCTGTGGCTGGTAGTGTGGGTTGTTGGCGTGCATGCGGATCTTGGCTGGCGGAGGAGCCATCTGGCCTGCTAGATGGCTTCGATCGCCAGGACCATGCGCCGTCAAAGGTCTCTTGCCATTCAGGTTGGGGTTCATACCGAGAGCGTTGGTTGTGGAGAGGGCTTGATGTTGTTGCACTTTGGCGTAGTAGCTGTCTCGTACATCCCGTTCGGGCTCCATTTCTGAGCCGTCAGAGAATGTTTCCCAGTTCTCAGATCCGGAGGCTGTCGTGCCTGTGGTCATGTTAGAAGAGGTGTTGGAGGGTTGTCGAGAGGAGATTGTAGATTGAGGTGCCGAGAGGACGTGTTGGTGTGATGTATCGTGGCTTCGCATTGAAGTTGAGGAAGAGAAAGAAGGTTGGTGGGAATGTTGATGTATGGATTGATTTTGATAAGCGGACTGGGTGTGATTTTGGGGCGGGTAATGAGATTCTTGGTGATGGATTTGTGATTGATGGAAGGGTTGTTGTTGATGATATTGTGCCTGTCCCCGATTTACCAGGGATGCCGACATGTAAGACATTCTTTCACTGTCGTGGTATACATCTTCTGGGCTTATGGGCCGAACATATCGGCTACTCTCATTGGAGCTGGACGAAACTGTGCTTAATGGCCGATTCACCGATGGAGCGGGAAATGAGTCCATCGCGTTTGAGGGTGTCTGTTCTGGTGGTACAAATAGATCTCTCATCTTCGGCGGTGGCGCACGTGGTGGGCCCATTGATCTTGCATTCTGTGCGTAATTCTGCTGTAGTGGCTCCTGCACAGAATGCTGCAGTTGCTTCTGAGGACTATTTGCCGTTGGTCGTGGGATCGCACGACGTTCAGGGGACTGATTTCCACTCTTAAGGCCAGTTGTCGGCGCTCGAGCCGGGATCTTGGATGGAGACTTGGTCTGAGGTGCTGCAGCGACTCCTCCTTGCTGTCTGATAGTTCCTGGTCGACTACCAGTTGGAGTTTTCGCTGTCGACCGGGCGGTGGGGGGAGCCGCCTTCATGACACTGGCTGGCCGGGCTGGTTGAGCGGTTGCTCTACCACTGGTTGCCGGTTTTGTAGTGCTCGTTGCTGGGGCAGGTGTCTTTGCTCGAGGAGGTAACCCATTGGGTGTTTTGGATCGAGGTGGAGGCGCTTTGACTTCAGCCTCTTCGAGTTCGTCGAGAAAATTCTCTCCATGAATCAAGAATGGGCGTCCATATTCATCTTCATATCTGATCAGAATCTTTGCCAACTCGGCGGTGAGCTTCGGGAGCTCTTTCGCAATCCTCTTTCTCATCTTCTCTTCTCTCAGAAGCTTGCCTGGATCACGCTTCTCTCCCTTCTGTGGCTTGAGTAGCAACCTAGATGCGTCATTGGCAGATGCAGCAAGGGAATCTCGATCGGAAATCAAGGATTTGTATTTTTCGACCTTTTCCAAGATTGGAGCTCGTTGCTCTTTGAGCGTTTCAAGTCGTTCGATCTCTGCCTCGTGTGCTGAGAGTAAAGCATCACTGTAGACGTCTGAGAAGGCAGGAGTAAAGTCAAGCATTTCTTCTTCGGAAAAGAAAAGCGAATCCCAAAGCTCTTGAAGCCTCACTCGAGCATCCTCGACAAAGAGGTGCAGATTTTGTCTCTTGAGCTCGTTCAAGCGCGCCAATTCGTCCTCAAATTCGTTGATTGTCCTTAGACCGCATCCGCGATTGGAAGCGAGAAATGCCTTTCTATCAGGCTCTTCAATTCCCAATCGATCCCAAAGAGTTTCGATATTCTTCTTGATTTCTGTCAGGCGCTTTTCACGGCCCTTTTTCTCATCGAGTAACTTGTCTCGGCGACTGCGCAGGCGATCAAGATCTGCTTGGTGGAGACCTAATTGTTCAGGCGAATCCCGATAGTTCTGTACGATCAAGGAATCTGTTTGAGCTTGAGGAATGCCCAGCTCGGACCACAGTCGGACTATCTCTTCTGAAGTTTGTTGCACAATGACGACTCTCTTGTTGTATTCATCGTAGACTCGAGTGAACTCATCATCAAGCGCAGCGACAAAGGAGGGAGAAAGGTCGAAAGAGGGCGGACATGTGTTGGAGGTGGTGGGTGGGAGGCGGATTTTGACAAAGGACGATTCGAGATGGGAAGAATAAGACTCGAGAGCCTGGACGAGTTTCTTGACCTGATCAAAGCGCTCTCGATGCAGACGGCTAATAATGTTGTACTTCTCTTTCAAATCGCGTAAACAATCGATTAGTGGAAAGGTTACGCGCAGCCCATTGGTGTCAACATCATAGCCGCGATCCTTGTCGTCGTCCAGCGACGCTTCCATCTGCTTGATTGTGTTTATAATGTTTTGTGCCTCTTCGGTCAGCTTGGTCTTTTCACTACACACATGAGTCAGTTCTTGCACGCAGCATGGTAGCTAGAAACGTACGAATTCACCAAGCGCAGCTGGTTATGTAGTGCCTCGGAGAGAGCTGCGAAGAGTTCCGTCTCGCGAGAATCGCGCTCATTGCGAGGTACACCAATCTCGTCGAATATTGAGTGTAGTTGGCCGATGATGGTAGTGACCTGGGTGGTGAGATAGCTGGTATCCATTGGAGCTGGCATGATGTCTCTATTGTGTGTTGTCCTCGTCAAACTCGGGCTCGTGGCCGAGCACTTGATGATGAGCAATCACTATTCGATCGGCGTGTAGATGATGAGAATTTGAAGCAAAGATGAAAGCAGGTGCGAACCGAGTACGGAGAGTTCTGGTCAACTTGTGGTCACGGCGTACAACGAATCAGAATCATCTTGCGCCAGACCATCATGGCTAGAAGCTGAACAGTGGTGGAGCAGAATGTTTGTCGATGAGTTGGCACAGCAACAAGAGTTCTCACGTGATGAGCATTATCGATAGGCAACCACCAACCCTTTCACCGCCTCCACGACTCCACCCCAACACCGCCTTTGTCAATACTGGCAGAACCGTTCAACTGCGCTTCTATCTCCATCTCCATCATTGCCTCAAAGTCAGGCAAGATATCACGATTCTAAGAGGGAGTGCGATCGAGTGTTGAGATCCTTCCCCACATCCGGACCTCTATACACGCTTCCACTCTATCACCTCATCATGTCGACCGTATCTGCCTTCCGCGAATGGGAGGCCCAGAACAATATCATCACCGTTGATCCATCTCAAAATGCGTTGTACAGCCTTCCCGACCCAGAGGCCTATAAGGCGCTTCAAAATACTGCTCCATGGAAGAAAGACCCCAACTACTTCACTCATGTACGAATCTCGGCTTTGGCTCTCCTCAAGATGACCACTCATGCCCGATCAGGAGGCAACATCGAGATCATGGGCTTGATGATTGGGTACGTCTCAGGCAAATCCCTCATCATCACTGATGCTTTTCGATTGCCAGTCGAAGGCACAGAAACAAGAGTCAATGCCCACGCTGATGCCGACGAGTACATGGTCAATTTTGGTATTGCTTCACGAGAAGGTGGTGGACAGTTGGAGAATCCCGTTGGCTGGTATCATTCCCACCCCGGTTATGGATGTTGGCTCTCTGGAATCGATGTCAACACCCAAATGACGCATCAGATGGTCAATGACCCTTTTGTTGCAGTAGTAATCGACCCTGACCGCACTGTCAGCGCAGGTAAAGTGGAAATCGGTGCCTTTAGAACATATCCGGAGAATCAACGTCCAACAACCAAGCAATTTACCGATGACAGTGACGAGTTTCAAGCCATCCCTGCCGCAAAGATCGAAGACTTTGGAACCCACGCAAATTCCTACTATCCCTTGGAGGTTCAACACTACAAATCAGCACTCGATACTCATCTTCTGGGCTTATTATGGAATAAATACTGGACATCCACTCTGTCTCAATCACCTCTATTCACCAACCGCGACTACGCATCAAAACAAATCGCCGATCACGCCATCAAAATACACGAAGCCGCCAAAAAGCAACGAACCAATGCTGCCCTTGGCCGCCGTGGTCAAGAGCTTGCCGGCTCTGGAGATAAAAATTTCAAAGTTGTACGTGATGGATCCTTGGAGCAGGTAGTCAGAGGTGGTAGCAAAATCTCGACTGAAGAGGTTGCGGGATTATTGGCCAGTGAGGTCAAGAAACAACTCTTCTGGAATGTCGTTCAAGAAGCACAAGCAAGTCATGCAGCTGTTGAAATCTCAAGCAACGGTGGTTGATCCAGCCCACAACCGAAATGAATGCATCGATTCATTGATCCGTGGTCTCATCAATCACAGGTCTGAACTACTTCACCGCCACGATGAAATTCAGGGGTTCCTCATCTACAATGGACATTAGGCAAGTCTATTGTGTGGATCCAGTCAGCAGACCATGGTTGATCGACCACAGTATCAATCAAGATGACAAGAAGAGACACTTTAGCCTCACTGAGAAAGTCCGAGCTGGGGTCGAGGGTATGTATTGAATGACATCTGACCTACGTTGGCCAGAGAAGGGGCTATCATTGAGTGGGGATGCCTCCGAACGTTGATCGACATGGTCAATATCCTCTCAGCTCCATGAAGATGGTATTTCCAGAACGCCATTTCTGTTACTGCAGCTCACCTGGCTTGCTTGTCGAAGCGAAAGCTTTCTGCAGCACGCAAGGGTCCTCACATGGCTGTTGACGATTCTACCTACGGAAAGTACAGACTCTGCAGGTAGGCTGCAAGGTGTTGCCCAGCAGCAGTACATGCCTCATTGCAGAAAGTGACGCAATGACAAAGTTAGAATCTCGCAACCAGAGGAAGCGACTCAACTAGTCCAACGTAAATTAATTTACACTTCTCCCCCCAACTCGAGCCCTGAACCTTCCTCCTGATGCTCTACAACGTCTAAAAACTAAATCTAGACCACCAAGCTGTTTCTAGTTTTTGCTCAATGCTCAATGCAAAATGCTCAGTGCTCAGTGCTCAGACCACTACCTCGGAGTTAAGAAGTAAATGTGTGGTGATCATGTCCAAACAAGAAAACCTACGCTCGTACCACCACTGGCACCAGCTGTCAAAATCTCTTGACTTGTCTCCTTGGGTCGTATCCTTCCCATGCGACTGCCAGTAAATGCCTCCAAGTGACATCCCGCAAACAGCATTTCCGAGCACGGTCCCTCATCTTTCGTACAGTAGCTCGCAAGGCGAAAGTTCTTTACGTGCAACGAAAATGAAATGTGCTCGCCGTTTCTGGCTTTGCTGCGAGACTCGTGGTCGCTACCTGCCTACATATCCCCGAAGAGTCTTTTTTTGACACTGCATGTTGTGTAGACCCCGTCCAGCGAGTAGGTAGGAGTTACTTCGTACTTCGTGGTTTGACAGCGCCACTTCCACCGTCCGGCCTTCCAGCACCGTGACTGTCTCACCACCCCTCGTCAATTTACCCAAGCCACCCACCCCATGCTCCGGAAACAAGTTGCGGACGGGGATCGTGCACTTGCAACTCGGAAACCGGAGATCGGAACGAGAAGAATGATAAGAGAAAAGGCGAGCCCTACTACGGATACTTACTATCTAGTTAGCTACGTACTCCGTAGCTGTGTCGTGACTCGTGAGTCGTGAGTAGGTTGCCCATGGTGGCGGTTAGGGCAGGGGGGACGATCAGGATGGCGTTCCGGAACTGGGTATAACGTGCGCGCAAGCGGGTGTGGCATGTGGATGTGGATGTGACCCTGGGGCTTTTGGCTCAAAAGGCTTCCGCGCGGATATCAGTTCCTGTCCTGTGCAGGTGTCCGTTACGAGTACGTCTGTAGCAACTTGAGATATGTGGTTCCCTCGGGAGGATCTTAGAAATCACATGAGCGGATGGCTCTGTGGAGGGGCCAGAGAGAGGTGTTGCTCTAGCTGTTGGGTTTCAACGAGGCACGAGGAGAAGAGTTAAGAGATATCGGGAAAGGTGTTCGGTTTGTATCATGCGGCTTTGATATTTTGTCATCACTACCACTGATAATGTGTTCAAGCACGCGATAGCCTTAGATAGGTGGCCAGGGTGCTCATCCGAATGGCTTTGCCTGTGACGATGCTTGCGTGTGTGAGAGATGCACAGCAGTCGTCCATCAACCAAAATGTGAACACATTGTGGATTAAAAAAAATTCAAGAGCCTTCCTCTCCACGATCTTTCCCGCCCGACCATTGCCCTTCGGCCGTGAACCACCATGTTAACCCAAAAAACAAAACCTTCCATATCCCAAGTCGGCCGTCACAATCTGATGCACATTTCACACCTCTCTCCTACGCCTTCTCATTCCCGTTGTAGTGATCAAGGACTCTGTCAACATCCTGGACGTCCACGAAGTAGTAGCAGCGTGTGCTGATCCGATTGTAATTGCTCACCGGATTCCCTCGATTCGGAGGAGAACATAGTAGATACCAGATGCCGGATACCATATCAAGATTCGACCTAGTGAGGAGACTCTTGATATCTCAGTACAACAGCTGTAGTTATAATTTTCCACCAAATACCAATAGATGTTGGCCGTTCTCTCATCCAACCTCATCCGCTCCTCTCCACATAAACTCCTTGGTCTGATTTTTTCATCCCGCAAGCTCGCTAAAGTGCTGCAAATATGCCTCTGAACAAAATGAAAATAGAACGCTAAATATGCCACAAAGATAGATGGTAGATAGATGGGTAGATACACAAGAAAATTCGAAAAAAAAGTTTTAGTTGATGGTAGGCCTTTAGACTCGTGCTTGTCTTGCCTTGGCCAGCCGAAATGCGGCCACGTCAACCATGATGTCCTCCTGCTCGCTATCATCATCCACTTCGATGTTGTCGGCTACAAGGGCATTGGTGCCAAACGAGGTGTCTGGGCCGCTGAAGAACGCTCCACGAGCTTTCATGTCGTCCAGGGTATGATTGATGGCAAAGGGTTTGTGGGCCATGAGTTTGGGTGTACCAAGAAAAGAGTGATCAACGGAAAGACTGCCATCCGAATCATGATGACTGTTGTCCGAGACCAACGAACGGTTGTCTGCGTCAAGCTTGGCACCCTGTTGTAACTGTTGATCGTCCAGTACTTTCAAAGTCTCGGCAAAGGAGGTTGCTCGGGTCAGTAGTTCTCCAAGCTTCTGCTTGATTGTAATCATTTCGATCTGGCAATCACCATCTCGAAGAAATTGGTGTGCGGCCACTTCACAAAGCGACTGGATCGATTCAAGCTCCTTGTCGACTTGGAAGAATGTTGACTCGTGGTCGGAAGTGTTTGACTGCGAGGCAGTGGTTGATTTCTTCCCACCTGGCAGTGCAGGGTTGCTGCGTGAGGCAAGAATGCTTCGGATATCGTCTATCGAGTCATAGTTTCGCACTGCTGCTCGGCTGAGTCTAGGGAGCTGAAAGCCTTTGGCAGCAACCAGTGCATTCTTGCCCTTGCGGAGATTGTTTCGGCCACTTCCAAGCTGCTTCACCAATGTATCTAGACGTTCCTGCACAAAGCTATCGTAGTAAACCACGACTTGGTTCTTGTTGCGGATTTTTAGAGGACCAGAAGCACCAGAACGAACCGAAGGGCCTGGCTTCCTTATCCTCCTGGCCTGTGCATATATATGTCGATTCCCGGCTTCAAGAGGATCAATCTCAATACGGTCGGGCGGAGAGGGGACATCACTGGAATCAGTACCTCCAACTATTGAAGGGACATGTTCGGAGGTGGGCTGTTCGAGGTCATCGAGGGTATGGATGGATGCAAGTGAGGGTGACTTCCTCCGTCTCGGCTTGATCTGGTTCACAAGTCGAAGATACTCAGCCTTGAATTCACCATTCTTAGCCAAGGTTCGTGCTGCCAAAACATCGACTTCCTTCTGCCAATCCGGAATATTCTCGACCAAATAGACGAAGCTCGAATGAGCACTAGTAGGTTGGGCCATGGTAGGCGTGAAACAATGAGGAATATTAAAGACGATGTATAGTTGTTTCGCCACAGAACGACCTAGGACATGATATCGGTGGCTCAGCTCGTGCCAGGTGGTGATGCACTGACAGGTGAAGAGAAAGAATCGTGGTAGGATGCGGTGAAGACAGAACGGACAACGATCCAGATATGACGAAAATTCCAAGTTGAATAGCAGATATGGAGGGTGGTAGAATGGCGGTGGCTAGAGCATGCAGATATGCAATAGGTAGCAAGGAGCTGGGTGCATCAGATAATGAGGACGAGGATGAGTGAGTTGCAAAGGCGGAGTCGAGAGTTGATGGAAGGTTTGTAAGAAAGTGGTGGAGGAGGTACGGAAGCAGTAATGCTAGGGTTTAGAGGATTGCTGCTCGGGTTTGGGGGGGAGGAGAAAAGATGCGGTGTCAAGTCACAAGTGGGAAATGGCGAGATGGGCGGAAAGAACAAGCCTAGCAAGTTACAGGGACTGCGGTGGATTTCGCAACGTGGTCAAGGAGGACCAAGTTGAAAGTAGTCAGTGCGTCTGAGCTAGCTGCTTGATGCTAGAGCGGAGATGCAGGGCCTAGAGGATTGGCACAAGCCAACCGCAAAAGCCTGAAGGGTCAGTGATCAGTGCCCGTACGTGCGAGAGCGTCCCCGAAGCGTAGCCTGGTCTCTGCAGGCCAGTTGACGGTGGGAATGGGACTTCTTCTCCTTCCACGCTAACCCATCTGGCGGAAGAGGTGGAGGATGCTGAAGCCCATTTCTCTGGCCCAGTCACAGAACTCGCACTAGCTGCGGGTGGGGACGAGTCCTGTTAGGCACAAAGCATTAGCTTGCCCGTAAATGACCTGCCTAGCCAGGCCGGGCACACCCTAGGAGAATAGTCGACCGCCACTGACACCCACCACTGGCACGCATCTCAACTCTCAAGGAGTCACCCACTGCCTGTCTTGCCCTAGATGGGCTTGTCGAGCCTCTGGGCTTGCCTCTTCCTCCACCCGTTCGGCCCGCTACGAAACTTGACTCGGGATCGAGTGCCCATCCCGTTCCCCCCCGAGTGCCTCTTTCCAGCCTATATCAATACGCAATATTTACATTTTGACCATCATCATGGCCATAGGGCAGGGTCACACGGATAGGGATTGTGATTGCCATCCATATTCCATCTCGAGCGCTTCATCACATCACATGGTGACTTTACTTCCCTCGACACAGGTTTGGTTGCATCAACCACTGTCTCAAACTGCGTGTTGAGTACGAGGTACTCCTACTCCAGACTGTACACGTAACAACTTTACTTGTTGCATGAGACTTCATGCACGTTGTCATGACCCTGGCAAACTTCGGATCAGTCACTGGAACCTCCACCTGTCAGAGTCCTGGTGTCTCTCCAAATTCATTTGCTGCCAACTTCGCTAGGGTTGTGTATAGTTACATTTTCATGAGGATGACTGCCTCACATCAGTCAAACTGATGCGTTGAAAAGTGTCTCATTACAGTTGACTCTCATCAGCACTTTGTTGTTAAAGATACTTAGCCCTTATACCTCCCCACCCGGAAATGTCAATCTTATGCTCAATCAGGTTGGTTCGGTCGATCATTTTCAGGAGCCAATGGTCGGCCAAGTTGTGAGATACAGCAAAGAGGGAGGAATTTTGTCCCACCTGGCACCTGCTACAACTGGTAATAATATCTGATACTTTAGCCTGTGGGAACCGGACTTCCCCCGGCCAGATTCAAATATGCTGCAAGCCTATGAAAATCAAAGATTCTCTAGTAACAAAGGGCACCGTGTCGCATGCCGGCCAGCTTCATAGGAATAATCATGAGGAGGGATATCCGTGGACACGATTCATGATGTGATAACAAGCTCGACGGTGTGGAAATTAAGGCTTCCTCCTCCTCCACTCCAACTCTTGATAGGGTTGAAGAACATTCTCGATCAAACTAACCACGAAAAATTAAAAAGCGCCATTCTGAGCCGGTCTTGATTAAACTACATTCCAACTACAGTGTACGGATACAAGGTAGGTGAGGAGAGGAAAATCGTACTTAGGTATACTCCGTACGAAACCCAGACTAAGAAACTCGTCTACCTCTTCAGCCACTCATTTTGTTCTCCTCAAAGACATCAGCCACAAAAGACAGAGCAAACGTCAGTGATTGATTCTCCACATCGACATCCCTTACATGGAAGGAAGCTAAGTTACTGTGGCCATACGATACAAGTCTCAATTTATTGCTCCGTATCGAGTCCTCCGGCTGCACCTGTTTTGAGATTTATATCAAGGCCGTTCAACTGGAATATAGAACATTTGCTCTATCGGATTAACCCATATCCTGTTGAAAGACGCTGTGATATTGAACCCACATTGGCAATGCCCGCTGAACTGCCTACTTCTGACTAGTATGTGGGGAGTACGAGTTTACTTCACCAAGTCTTTGAGCGGTTCCGGCGTCAAATGTCGATCGCACCCCACATACCAGTTACAGCTGCAATTCAGTCTGCAGAACTTTGGCTAGAGAGAGGTAAGGGATTCCAGTCGTCTCCTAGTAGGAACTTGACAACATTATTGAGCGTGGGAGATACTCATTGCTCGATCTCTCCATCCACCTACCATTTCAGCTCGAAGATAGGCCTCCCATAATCCTTGTTCCAGGCGTTGAGATCCCTGAACCTTTTGTAGTGGGGGTCCACCAGTCTCAATGAGGCGTGATCCTTTTCGGAAGGATGAAATCTTGGCGGCTACTTAAGCCTGGTTAAGTTCGAGGCAGTCTGAGATAGCACCTGGTATCAGCTTGTCCCACCGGCTCTTCCAGCTGCTACTTCCTACTCAGGCTGACCACTATTGCACGAAACCAGATGATCTTTGCACTGGGGTAGATGCTGCATTTGAATCAATCGAATCGAAATTCTTTCTGCATACGGATACCACAAAGCAGAAATGGAGATTCATGCGTCATGAATCGTGACGTTCGGACTGGCCAAAATGACTCGCGTCTTACTAGCATTGTGGAACAACAGTCAGCTGTTTCACATGTATGCTGAACATGCAACAAGAACAATTAACCAGGCTCAAGACATTTGTTAATCATGTGAAGCGGCCTGTCTCACCTGGCCAACCTGGCCTGACATACCAGCCATACCCAACCATCCAAGGTAGCCTCTAAACATATCCTTCTCAGACCACTCGTAGCATCCTCGAAGTTCTAGGTACGAGTAGGTGCGGGTGTCCATACTCCGGATAGCATTGTGAGTATTCTCCGCACACTACAGCTCGGAGGCCTCCAGGAACAGAACAGCTGGTTAGTCGTCCATGCAGAGTGTCCAAATGTATCAAGCCACGACCGTCCCGTCCCGCGCCCGCTACTTTTCCCCTGCAGACATTTTTAGACAATTCTGACGTTACTAATTAAAACAGTTCAGACTCGAAAGGCCCGTTGAAAACGTCAAAGCCTTATGGAGTATCCTCTCCATGTGCAACATCTGGCTGGAACTTTTCATCAACTCTCATGATCTCAAATCTTTCTAACTTCTCGAACATTTCATCATGCCCCTGATCCCATCTCTCCACCATCTGAGGCAGGGATTCGTCTCCTTGATGTTTCCAGCTTATTACACTCAATCCAGGGTGGCGTGCTCTGACAAGCACCAAATCCTGATCACCCTGTGCTGTCACTGGCCACCTCCGAATAGTCTTGCATGAAATCAACTCTGGATCTCTGGGGAACACTCGCGGAGAGAGCACTAAACATAGTATGGTGGAACGATGTTTGGCCAAATGCCTGATGATTTAGCCAATCTTTTCATCTTTATCAATTTCACCATTCACCCATCTCTCTATTTATGATAGACTATCATGTTCGCATGACTGTGCCTAATGTGGAGGTACCCTTTAGGTAGCTCACAGTGTTTCTTGTCTTGACAAAGACACTCGACACGATTTCCACTGTCCAATTCTCATCGAGTTGAAGGTTCTCTACGCCTCTCCCTCAGCATCCATATCGACTTGTGATCTGCAAGTAGCCAAGAACCATGTTCAGCTGTTGGGTTGGATTTTTGGTATACCCCTTGCCACCCTTTGGCTCCTCGTCATCAGGAGGACACCTATGATATCAAGGGGATATACTTCTCCCTTACTCAATTGGACAAATCTCCCCTTTACCCAATCGAACATTACCAATGGCAGCACACCAATCAATTGATCGAAAGGAAACAGTCCGAGAGGACGTTGTTCACACTAACCCACTGCCCCAAACTCAATCATCGTTTCCAAAATGAACAATGCTGAGAATGATTTTCAATATAGTTCGCTCAAATCTGAATGGACTATCATACTTTCGAGTCGAGACGTAACTTCGAACCTAGTATTCCTGCTTCTGGATGTGGAGATCCGAATCCTGCTCTGGAAATTATGGAAGGACTCCCAATCATAGGGCAGGATCTTGCCTTCGCACGATCCGAATCCGAATCCCATGTTACTCTTAGGGTTCCAAGCACGAATAACGCCAGATGTAAAGGGCCGGCCGCATATTCACGAAAGATCTACGTCGAGCGGCGAAAGTTGTAATATCCTGTGAAGACAAGTCTATTGTAAAATGGCGACTGCCTATTTATCCCCCTGGTTATCGCGGTTTCTTTACTTGCATTCCTTGATCGTGCGAATATTGGCAATGCACATATAGCTGGACTTGAAAAGGACTTGAAGCGTGCGTATCATCGATATCAAAATGATTAGTGCCAAAAGTTGAGCATATGAAGGCCTAATAATCGGGCACTTCAAGAAGAGAATTGGTTCAAGCCGCTGGCTTTTCATATTAGCCTTTGGCTATTGGACTTCATTCGAGTATCTGCGGCTAGAAGGCTATGTATGAAATAAGCGTCAAGGAAAGATTTCGCCTCCAGTAATCGGACTTACAAACCCATGGCTATGTCCCATTCTTGATCAGCAGTCCTTCTCCTATTTACCGCAAAACAATCCCAGCGGTCCATTAGTAGTGTTAGTTGCGCATGCCCAAGTATTCTTGTATTTGTCCTGTAGAATGGCTTGTCCAATTCGCTGTTGGCAAGTGTTTGGATATTTTGCAAACAGTTGGCCCAAGGCGCTCGCAAAGTTTTTCACGGGATCGCCATTCTTCACCACCAAGCATAGTATGTCGGTGCCTTTCCCGTCATTGTTTGGATAGTTTGAGACGAGGGTTAGATCCTCCGAGTTGTAGTGGTTGGGATTTTCCGCACCGAGGAAGTTGTACATGGCGTCGTTGCGCTTGCAGATGTGGGTGTGGATCTGCTCGTGAGTCCTCACGCGGACGGAGTTCATGGCCAACGCTTGCTCCTGGGGCTTGTAGCAGGACTGCGAGAATTCCCAGCCTTCATCGAAAAACTTGGGCTTCTCGTACGTGTCGAGGATTCCGGAAACGCGCTCGTTGGTCGTGGTGAGATTCTCCTTTGCCCCTGGTTGCGAGAGGAGGACCCAGATGGGACCAGTGTCTTTCTTGATGGGGCCGCTGGTTTTGTTGCACCATTGCGGATTTTTCAAGCAGTCACACAGACTATGGAACCATAGGCCGCATCCTTGGCAGCTCGCCTCCCTGTCGGTGCATCCTCCTAGGCACGTCGTGACGTTCTTGAAGGCCGTGAGAAATTCTCCCTTGCTGTTCGGACAGACCGAGCAGTTCATCGGAGGAGAAGAGCAGCCGAACTGCTGTTCACGACAGACGCATGACCCCATGTTCATCGTGCTAATCTCAGTCGAGTTGCAGAGTGGAGGCGGTACAGCCCTTCCGTACAATAGTGGGTTCGCGAGCGCATGGTCGTGGAAAGATCCCAACCCTGCGAAGCTCATCGCGCTGGACCAACCCAGGGCGAGGGTCAAAAGGAGCCAATGTTTCGCCATAACCTCGAAGTCCGAGGCGAAAGTTTCAACGAAGGAAGTAGAGATATATTTGGCCGCACTCACAATACCGAGACTGTAAATCTGGATATGATCTAGATGATGAAAGCCTGTGGTTGGGAGCTGGACCCCGGTCCAACTATTTCTGTCATATTTATGTTCTTCCACCGTCTCTTTTTGCAACATCAGCTGATTCTATATCAAGCTGTGTCCCAAATCTTTGTCGCCGTGCTAAACTTGGCGAGATGTAGCCATTTTCAAAGCACAGGCCACATCGACCAAATGGAGGAGGACGAGGCTCATTAAGGGAATTTTGGAGTTCAGCTGCGTCTACCAGAACTTTGTATACGAGTTGCGAGGTCTGTGCAACAGTCGTACCATCCCTGATATCGGATTTGTAGTTCGTGTTTGTGGAGATTCAGTATTTCTGGGGTTGGCGGTGGCGTTTATGGCAGTTGATGGCACTACAGAACTCGCACGGTTATCGTCTGGGGCTGAGAAGAGCTGTTAAGGTCGAGACACGAATAACGCCGGAAGTGAATGGCGGCCGCCCATCCACGAAATGCCTAAGTCGAATGGCAACCACCGCAAATCCCATTCATCGGGTGGAAGCTCAACTTGGGGCTGCTGTAGACGTCCATCGTACCAATCAAAGCCACTGAGCGCAAATTCCAGCTAGACCGATTAGAGTCTCATCATTCTGCGCTCGGCAGAGCATCTCCCTGGCTGTGTGAAAACTACAGCAAGTTTAGCTGGCGAAAAAATGACAACCAGACTTCGAGCCATAGTCGCCGTTATGACATATGCTCATTCTATTCATATCTCCCTCTTTGGGGCTGTGGAGGTAGCCGATAACACCTTCGCTTCCCTAGAACGTTGAGGAACTGCAGGCGAGCTTCCAAAATGTCCTTTGAGCCTGTGAAATTGACGAGGAAGTTCGTCAGGGACAAGACTGCCGTCCGGCTTGCGTCGCTATCCAAAAAGTGATGTTCGGTGGAGATATCCCAAAATCCTGTTCTCAGAGGAGTGATGCACCTTTCATAGATCTGGGACGAAGTAGCTTGCTACAACAATCTCATGCTCTCCCTGTGATTGATGTCCAGCAACTCCCAAAAAGTTGTCGATAGCGAGGCTAGGTTACTCTTGTGTACGGCATGCTAGTAGATCGATGAAGCATTGCGGCGGAGTAGAAAGATATTGGAGCAACGAATACTAACCACCGACTACGAGTAGGCCTTGCTGCTGTAAGGTAGCTCAGCGCCAGCTGCTGGGCCACGCCGAAAATAGTAATCAGGTTCTCGTGGTTCAAATGTCGAAAACTTATATACAAATTGTCAAGTGAACAAATGCTCCCTCTTGTTTAGAATGGACCCTCACTTTCATCCGGACGCTTTTTACAACGACAATCCTTCTAACTTGAAACTTATACGAGTTAGTTCTGGTCTCCTAGATGTCCACTTATATGATGGGATTCTGTATCCATAGAAGCATTAGAAAATAGGAGTGAATTTTCAAAAGGTTCTCAATCGCTCCAGCGCCTCTGAAATCTTCTTCCAGTCTAAAAGCTAGATCGGATTTTTGATCTTTCAACTTCAATACTGATACAGATGTGGTCTGTTGTATCCACCAAGCATGCTCGCTTCTCGTTTTCAATCATTAAAAATACAGGACCTAATGGAAACAGGATGAGGCCCGGGTACCCAACATTATCATCGCAACCATCTGTCATGGCAATAACTGCCCTCATGCCATCCCTTCCATCATCGTAAAGAACTGATTTCTCATCTCAGCTCACCTCAGCCGAAGTAGCCTCCACACTGAAATCCACTCCATCCGGTTGATCTGGTCAACCCATAATCAATCGATCAAAATACATCAATGGAAGTTCATCCGAATCCACATCTACCAGCGTCTGCGCTTCTGGGCCATTGGCGGTCGTCCGCCACCCATGACAATAGGCTGACGCACCGGTCGCGAAGTATGGGTATGGGTCTTGACGACCTTCGTCCTCTCGCGTCGCGAAATCACATACCATGCGTGGATGACACCGGGAATCCAGCCAAGTATTGTAAGGCAGATATTGATTAGGAAGGAAGCTCCACATCCGGAGCGGAGGAGCACTGCCACTGGTGGGATGAAGATCGCGAGCATGTACAGACATACATTGCCCTGAGCGGGAGTGTTAGTAGAGTTTATGGGAACAGGGAAGGCAGCAGAAGACGTACTGTGGAGGATTTTTCGTGTCGTGAAGGCATTGCGTTGTATTGTTATGCGATAGGGATGCTAGTAGTTGTTGCGCAGCGAAGTACTGGTAGGAATAGTTGTTATACCAGGTATCGTCTAGGTCGTGCGTAGTGTTTATCAACTCAGGTAGAAAGGTTGATTATCAGTGGAGATAGTTTTTATGTCTTGAAGAACACTTTCGAGCAGGAAAGAGCGAAGGGAATGGAATATATATCCTCGACATAGGCGAGCCTTCCTGATATCAAACCCATCAATACCAGTGATATCAGACCCCCACCCCAGAGCCTCAACCGGTTTTTTCCCTGGATGCTCAATGCAGATCATCCTCCATTATCTACAGTGAGCGCCAGGAGTGACGTTGTTCGACCATCACGCCGTGACGTTCTGTCGTGTGATCGAGGCCAAGAAAGGTAATGTTGATGGGAGTCGTCAGCCTTTGGGATGATATGACGTCGGTAAGGCTTGCTTTGAGAACGGGTGGGGATTCGGAGAAGCTTTCCGGGGGCTGGGCATTCCACTTCTGGCGATTGAAATGGTCAGACAGTTTCTAAAACCACAACTCTACTATCTCATTTAGTTGCGATCACAGAAACAATCTTCCCGTCAGACAGCTCATCACTTCAGTTGCCGAGAAATTCTGGTCCACTTTCCTTTGCCATGCCACGTGTTTATCAAATCATTCTGTGCCGTCAACCGCTTCGCCAAACCTCGCCACGGCTGCAACTACTCTGGGCATGTTCTTTTGTTCATAAAAGTTCTTGGTTTTTCTTCAGATTGGCAATTATGACGCCTTTCGCGCACCACAGAAGTCTTAGCGGGTAATCGTTTGTACGTCCAGCGATCCGATTGACTTTTACAGGCGCTAATGCCGAGATCCGACAAGAAATTGATACTTTAGCGATCTCGAGGAATATCCTCCGATTCTGTAGACGCAGCCATACACACAGCACCAAGCAGGCTAAATCTGGGAGTATGTGCGATCAGGACATGGGCTAGCGATCTCGGGAAAATACCGTGCCCGTCCCATTCATGGTGCCATCGAAGCTCCATTTAGCCTGAGTTCGATTGACTAAACTCAGCGGCAATGATAATACTTCGCTTGACTTCGGTCCACTGCTTGATCGTTCGTGTATGTCTGTATCAGAACGATTCACGGGGTGATATATCAACAATTGGAAAATCTTGTGTGTCGCAAATTGTGACTTGCCGAGGGGACTAAACCAATTTCGAAGGGGTTTTGGGAGAAGCAGCACGCTAACCAAAAGTCTACAAACCTAACTGGATGACCGTGGAGGCGTGGAAAATCCGCATAGAATATACTACTAGCACCCAGGAACCTTTAGGTTCACAACCACCCGTGCTGTCCTGTCCTGTCCATATTGAGGTCCCTCCCCGTAGTACTAGACCACCAAGGAACTGCCGAATTCCACCTGTGAGCTCGATCCAGACTTTTCAAACCAAGTACTTCGCTCGGGCTCCTCGGGTTCCTTTGGCTCTCCCGACGTAACTATTCCTAATTGATGGGGAACGGCGGAGAGATCTCCTATCGTCCCTAGCACTAATCAGCCGGTTTATTGTGCTTGTAGACTGTGTACTTACGCTTGAATTTGATGGATAGGGATGATAATTCGATCAGTTCAATCACAGCCCGTAGCATGTTGCTAACACGACTGCCGAGTTAGACATCTTGATTGAGGAGGGTCCCTCCAAGCCAATGAATAACAGCCTATTAAATCTGTGGTTCATCCGGAGGAGTCGTGTCTCAGTCAATACTCTGAGGTCTGTACGTCCCGGGTTATCTTGACCTAGTCCGTGGGTGAAAATGGAGAAAAGCACTCTGACAACAATACTCGAGACGGTCGTAGCCTTCTTGGTCCCGTTGTATAAAAAGGTAGATAAGGAGGAACTACAACCTCAATCCAAAAGTTCTTCAGTCAACATCAATTCTACTCACATTTCCAGCGAAACATCTTTCAGATAAAAGAATCATGGCCACCACCACTGTTACAACCACTGATTCGATATTACCTCACGGACCGAAGGACGATGACTCACAAGCTCCACGGCTTGAGCACCTCGACGCCACAGATTCCTCCACAACCCATCAGAAACTCGTCGAGATTCTCAGGCGGGACGGAGGTGTCGTTGTCAGAGGCTTGATCAGCCCGGAGCATGCTGGGAGGATTAGAACGGAGCTCAAATCCACATTTGAAGCCGACGTACCGGACAAGTCTGGATTTTTCCCTTCAACCACTCGCCGTGCAACAGGATTGCTTGGAGTTTCGGATGCTTGTGTAGAACTTGCCACTTCCAACCTCTGGATCGACGCTTGCAATGCGATTCTAACGAGCAGATGCTCGCCGTGGTATGGTGAGAGGCGGGCAGCCTTCACCAGCAAGCCAATTCTGGCCGGCACTTTTGGCTTCCAGATCCTACCAGGCACTCGCCAGCAGGATCTTCACCGTGATGACAGGTACGTCATACCATATCTTACGACGTTTTGCTGGCCAATACTGTTGAACCTCGGAGCTAGACGCTGACTTGGTGGATTGTTACGTATCTACAGTGACTACCACCTCCCTAGTGGACTCGACTCTTGTATGATGGGATTATTGGTAGCCGTGACCAAATCCACAAAGGAGAATGGTGCAACACTGGTAGTACCTCGCTCTCACTTGTGGAGTCTAGATCGTGCTCCAAAGAACGAGGAAGCCATTGCAGTCGAGCTTGACGTTGGCGATGCTTTGATATTCGGTGGTAACTTGTACCATGCCGGTGGGGCCAACAAGACTAGGTAAGGAGAAAGATCTGCGTATGCCTGGACTGCCGATTGCTGACCGATCATATAGTGACCAAATCCGTGAGGTTATCGGCTTGTTCATGTGCAAGGGTTATATGCGGCCAGAAGAGAACCATACGCTAGCAGTCCCACCCCAGGAAGCGAAAAGATTCTCCCCTCAGGTACAGCGCCTTCTTGGGTATGGAATTAGTCAACCGGCCGTTGGGTTTTATAAGTACAAAGACCCGATGCAGGTCTTGTTCGGAGTCGAAGATGAGGAAACTGTGCGACTGTAAGAAACTATAAAGTCATTCAAAACGACCAGGGTTGAAGAATCAAAGAATCAAGAATTTGTGTTCAACTGCAGTCCACTGTCGAGCATATTTGATCCAATTTCTCTCTTGCTTTTGCTCCCAGAATGCCTTGAGGAAGTTGAGCATGCGTGGTCGGTCAATAGCGCAGGATAAGTGCATGATGGAGTGTAGACGCTGCTCAACCCAATGCTGACTATTCAGGTCATCCACACTTTCAGTACCTGCAACGAACAGCGGCCAAGGTTGATCTTGAGGACAAGAGTCAGGATTCGAGAAAGTCAGTAGCGAGTGGAACAATTTGGTGCGTAGGTCGAAAAGAATGTCGGGTGTAATACTATCCTCAAGGAGTGCTCGGCAGCTGTAAAGCGTAGTTGCGTGGAAGTAGGCGTCGACAAGACAACGAACGTCGATCATGTGAGAACTAGTACAAAGAGATAGTTTTGAGGGGAGTAGGTTGATGGCTGAAGCCCGTGCTTCTAAGAGGGCCGATTGCACTTGCAAGAAGGCCTTCTTTAGATATATATGCCTCTCTGGCCCAAGAACCTGTTCGCTGAGTTTTCGCTCAATGCTGGTAATGTGCCTCAGGATCGAAAGGAAGGGAGTAAATATGAATAGTTGACTGTCAAACTTGGCGGTCACCAGGATCTCATCAGAAATGGATCCGCAGGTTATATTAGCTGTGTAATCTGTCAAAAGTGGCCATGTAGTAGCGGCAAGCAGTTCCTCAGATAGGAATTTACTTATAGAGTCATCACCCATCATAGGGAGAAGATAACTGTTAACTTTTTGGGCAGCATCCAGATGTGTTCGCCATATACCAGACAAAGGCCAATGCACTTCGAGGTAGGACAGCAACAGGATACTTGCTATGACGGTATTTCTCAAAAACTGGCGTCTTGGAGTAGTCATATCGACACAGCACCTCAGCTCCTTGAGGTCTTCAGCAAGCAATGCGAAAGCTTTCTCACGGTACGAGGACATAGCATGAAGGCAAATAGCCCTGTCATGATTCTCGTCGGATAACCTGGATCCAATGTTGCTAGCTGCGAGACCAAGGACGGTAGCAATAAGAGAAGGTGACTGACTCGCAAGCGGTAGTATCAGCTGACACCAAGGGTTTGAGCCATCTTCGTACCACGCCAATTGACTCGATACAACTCTAACATAGTGGTCAAGAAGAGCCGGTCTCTGAACGATATGTGGGACGGAGTGAAGAAGCTCCATACAATATGGTAAACCAGGAATGCTGAGACTGCCCAACGAAAGTTGCGATGGTGTAGAATCGTCCTTTGCCGCGTTGGTGAGCGGTAGAGGAACGGGTTCTAAGTCTTTCGAGGGGGATTCTGTGGACACAAAATCCCGACGATTTGGTCCTTTGCTTACGGCTCCGCAAATCCATTTGAGTCGCTTGTTATATCCAGGACAAGGGAAGCCCCGCGAGCTGCACTTCAAGCATTGGGGAAGAGTCCTGTCACAGCGAATGCGCCGACGGTTACACTTCCTACATTCTAATTTGAACTAAAGTCAGAATACAGACATGAGAAAATTCTGGGGAGAGGAATCGAAAATTACCGCTGTCTGCCTCCTTAGTCGACAAAGGCATTTTGTACCAAAGAAACCTATTATTCCAAGCGTGGCCGCAATAACGAGCGAAGAAGTCCTGTAGTCGCAATCTCTCTTTGTCGTTGTCCCTGACATCCCCAAGAGTAAAACAAATGAGGACGAGGTGGATGAGATGGGCGCTGCCCAGGTGGTCCTAGCTTAGTTACGGATAGTTGTGATTTCTTTTGTCTTTTCATTTCTAATGACGCAACGGTACCTCCCGAGGTCGATGACTCGAATAAGGCCAAACAACCTGGCGGTTCTGACTGTCTCCTTACTAAGGTAGATATAGATCACGATGTTACTTGAACGTGGTCAGTGTTTGATGTCTTCTCACTGTGAGAGGTAATGCCTATTCCATTAAGACATAAACTGTGCAAGGACAGCATATGTATCGGCGCAAAATGACATTCATCTGATCATTCTTGTCGCCCGTCACTCGACCGCATTCCGTGTGGCATCATGATTACCATTTATTCCCTTTCGCGGCGCAGAGCTCGCTCAAATCTCTCGAGCTCCCAAACACTCGCCAAACGAGAAGGATCGTCAGTGCTTAAAATACGTGCATCGACATCCACGACTTTCTTCATCAGCTCGATGGCTTTCTCGATCTGACCACTCTCGAAATACATCACTGCTAGTTCATGTTGACTGTCTCGACGGTGAGGATGTTCTTCCGGCAGCATATTCGCCTTACGAAAGACAACGTTCTCAAGAATAGCGAATGCGGCCCTGTCCTGACCAATGAACTGATAAGCGCGCGCCAGTGCGTGTTGGGAGTTGAGTAAATCTGAATCGTTGTCTTCCAGGCTAGCTTCTCGGATCCGAACCACTTCCTCGAGAAGCTTGACGGCCTCGCCGTCCTTGCCGGCCTGTCCATCCTGGTTATATGTCAAGGCAAGAGTGTGTAGAGTATGAAGCCTATGTGGACTGTCTTCTGGTAAAGTCTCCTCCATCTTCTTGATATGCTCGAGTATATAGATCGCTTCCGTAGTTTGACCCTGGTTTCGTAAAGCTCTAGCTTTCAGGTCATACAGGGAAAGCCAGGGGTGTTTGGGTACCAGCGGATCAAGGTTGAAAGTTTTGAACATGAAAATGAGCAAATCTTTCAGTGCACTGTCGTCCCGCATCCTGTGTAGGCGCCAAGCTATTGTCGTAAACGTCCGAGCAATCCTCAGTTGATCTTCAGCAGAGAATGAACGAGTCTCTTTCTGTTTTAGCCATGCATGCAGATGCGGTCGAAGTTGTTTTTCAGGCAGGTGCCAGTGCTTGAACTTATCCTGTGAGTGTGAGGCAAGTGCAATCAATGCCCCTGCAGACAACCATGACCGACTTTGGTCAGCCTCTGCCTGCCGCCCTTTGGCCCACCTATGTGCCAGAGGATGCATGGACACAGTTGTGGAGTGCTCCAGCTTGTGCTCGATAATCAGTGACAAAGACGCCAGAAGGTGGCTCGCTTCGACTACACGATAGTTGTCCCATTCTGTCGACTCACACTGCACGAAGGACGGCAACAAAGAGGTATGCCACTTGGAGAGGCCATCCACGTCATCCTCATTGTCGTCATCAAATGCATAGACTTTCCGTGCCCCTTCCCATGCAGCTTGGAAGACTATTAAGGGGAGTTCAACTGCTCCAAGCATTGCCATTTCTCCTGCACCCAGCATAGACAGTGTGCACAGCATGTCAAGTGCGTCTTTGGCGGTTTCTTCGCCGGATGCCTCTAGAATCTGAGCAGATGCTTCGAACGTGGCATATACATGACCGTAACGAGATTGTGCTTGTTGAATATGGAATCTATAGTCTTGTTTTAGCATGTTACCCGATGCCAAGTTAACTCTCATGTGGGTGCTAGGTCGACTGACCGTAAAAGACGAGTTGATTGTTTCTGATAGATATCTGGGTATTGGTTCAAATCACAGTGCCCACGACCAATGTAGGATCCCGCAGCAATCAGTGCCAAAGCATGGTGTCCAAGGAGCTGGCAAACATTTTTTGCACTAGGGCCAAACTCTTCGCGCCACTCCGGAGGAGTGTTGGCTGCATTGAAGAGCAGGCGTACGCCATCCTTAGTCGGCAGTCCTTTCAGAGACTCGAAGCCAGTGGTTTGATGGGTACGACAGTCCGGATTCCGGCTGGTCAGCAGTACAATACCTCGGTTACCAGGAGGGAAATATGCATCATAGTCCTGAGCAGGATCATCGGCGTTGTCAATGATAAGGAGCCACGAATGTCCAACCTCTGCAAGTAATTGAACCGCTTCGGGGAGACTAGCTGCATTCTGATTCAGCTTTTTCGCAATTTTGATGTATGCCTTTTCTGCGATGGCATAAGAGCTCACGTCTACCCAAAAAACGCCCCAAAATATGGTATGGATTAGCATTGGCTATCAACACACATAGGCCAGGAAACTTACAATTGTCTCATCGAGTTTGCAACTTTAAGGCAAAGCTCACTCTTTCCCTGGCCACCCATCCCAGTAATAACAAATCTGCGCTGGACGGTGCTTTCCGTGTCATTGAGACTGCGACGAATGGCAGTTTCTATATCTTCTAAGATGCCCTCTCTGCCAGTAAATAGCGTATTGACAGAACGTGTAAGCATCCAATGTACATTGCCTGCCGGAACCGACGTATCTGCACTTGTCAGTAATGCGTTCATGAAGATCGAAGAGCTTCAAAGCAAGCCATACTCGCTGGAACCGATGAATCTGATCTCACAAGAGCAGAATCTGATACCGATGGTGGACTATAAGGCGAAGACTGCAGTAAACGGATTGGAAGGAGGTCATCTCTAATAGGGTGGGCCCCAGATATCCACTCTGTTAGAAATGCCTTCGCACATGCCGCAGCGGTGCCAGCCGCGTAGACCTGCCACGCCTTGTTCTTGTGGCTGTCCGAGTAATCGCTTGCGCCTTTTATAACGAGACTCGGGAAGTGATCCCAAACTCCTATTCCCTCCATCTCGAAAGCGATGACAGCTTCTCGACGACTAAGAATGTCCCTATGTTCGGCGGATTTCATGACTGTGTCGCCTGATGCCATCCTACCAATATGAATGAACGGACAATGCGTCTGTGAACCTGGCGGGGTTTCGTGACACAAACGCTCTCGGGGAAGACGTCGGTCCAAGTCGCACCTGATTTCATCGCAGGTTGCAGCCGCTGCTTGGTAGCAGATTTCGCGGTTTTCTGTGCAAATGGAACAATCGGCGCGAGCACGATGTACGTGGCGGTAAGAAGGTTCAAAGAGGACATCGGCGTTTGCACCAGGATATCTGGTGTACTTGACAGGCAATTTTGGATCAGAGAGATATTGCACGACCTTCTTTTGTAGTCGTTGTCTCCCTCTGTCCGTTCGCAGTCTATTGAGCAAAGCTCGCACCTCGAGGGGCGCTCTTCCAGGTTGATCATCAAGAGTGTGCTTCGTCTGGAACGTGGTGGGGTATTGTCGTCCAAAGTCATATTGAATGAGCGCCTCACTGAGAATGATATCACCAAGGATGATCTCTTCACCTACCGAGGAAATCGGCGCCGCACCACAAATACCCACGACCAGAGCGAGTTTGATTCGCGTAAAACTCGCTTTCACCCATACCGCAGATGAAGCGGCCGAGACCTTTCCCATCTGCGCCATATGTACTAAAACGCAGTTATGACCCCCGAGGACTCCAGTGGTATATGCATTGGGATCCTCTGGCGCCTTGCCGAAGTCCCGACCCTCGTCATCCCAGAACTTATCAAACATGGATTCGACGCCATCGGCTTCTAAGGGAAGGGCACATATAATCGCAATGTGGAATTCATCGCGACTGGACGGAGGAGGGGGCACCGCATTGGAGGTCATCTTACAACACGGGTGGACGAAGGGGAACGGGAATCGACAGGCTTAATCGGATGCATGAAGTATGTACACATGAAGACTGAGACTGGAGCATCATGCTCATCCAACGACGATGGATGGGCAGAAAAGATCACCTCAGAGTATTGAACATGATGCGGGAAAGAGAAGTAAGGCTGAACCACAACCTGGTCTAACTAGCCAACTTGAAGTCAGCCTAGAGGGGTCATCTTCAAGAGAACAGCTTCTTACCCTGCAGCCCAACGTAGTAGTCGGCTCAACAACTTGATCCAGAGGATGCTTAGGACCTCGGACACTGACAGCCACCATCATAAGGGAATGGCTGTCCAAAGATATTAGAAACTGCCTGTGCACTCAGATATCCAAAAATATATGCTAGAAAATGTCTGGCCGAGACAAGTGCAAGACCCCTAAACCATAAAAGACGGAGGTAGAAAGTAGAGTGGAGTAGTCACTGAAAAGCGCATTCATGGAGTAGGAAGCACCTAGCTAGGAAAAGAAATGAACGACGTGAGAATACAAAACATAGCGACCTAGGTAGATATGAAGAGTGCAGGTGGCCGCTCATTGACGTAATGCCTAGGTCGAACCGCGAAAATTGTAATGTTTTATAAAGATTAGCCGACTACTAGATACCCAGGTAGGTGACGTGGATCTTTGATTAAATTCTCGTACCTAGGTACTTTACGCTTCCGACTTCTCAAGGAAAAACTGATTTATATTCATCTACATTAGTAGTAATCTATTCTCTATAGTCTAGTTACAGTCATCTTGTACACAATTGCGCGTCGTAGTGACTGTAAAAGGTCACTAATAGATCTATACCACGTTATTGATTAATTCGCCAACATTGTATATTCTTGATCAGAGGACAACAGAAAAGCATTTGAAAATATGGTATTTTGCGTCTGAGGAATCTGAGTGAAACCAACTCATGGTTCGCAACACAACCAGTCATTAATAAATACTAATATTCATATCGTAGTCGTAAGAGTACTACTACTTTATGAATAAAGTCTGCTTCTATTTCGAACAGTCCTCCTCCACGCCGGGGTATCATCAAGAGGGTACGTGCAAATACAGCCTGGGAAAATGACCTGAGAATCCGTTGCTCAGTAGTAGATTTTCTCTTCGAAAATAGGAGGTCGTGTTTCGGTTTCTTCCTCATTCCAGACAATCTTGCCCTTCTCGTTGAGGTAAGCACCTTCGTCGGTCATGGGGGTAACCTTGTTCGTGTGGAAACATTCCTGTCTTGACACTCCCATTTGGTCATGAGGAACCCAGAGTAGAGGTGCAGTAGCATTGACCGCTGGATGCTGGTATGCATCCCTTTGAACCTCGGCGCTGTATCTAATCTCAGCAAAATCCTGTGGAACCAATTTGCGGAGTTGAGCGTAGGAGCAGTAAATATCTGGTCGAAGGAACTTTTTAAACATGCCAATTTTTGTATTACCCTCCGGTCCAATCGTCTTCTTTGTCTGCTTCAATTCCTCTGCTGCGTTCTTTTCATGGCGGGCACCAGGACTCGAACCTCCTGGTGCATTCGAGTCAAGTGTGCCATCTTCTGCTTCGAGTAGGGCGGCCTCCTCAGATTCCAAGGATCGTGGTAGGTAATGCAGTAGAGGTTGAATGGCCGAGGACAACGAGATGTGATACAGAACCATGACGACCAGTAATATAACCATGAGAATGAGCGGTCCAGGTGCAGCGCGAATACCGAACAATCCTATGAGACATATTGTGGCGAGGTAACAGCCAACCAAGGTATGTTGAAGTGCCTTTGCATAGACCAGTCCTTTGGTGTCGATAACAGAACTGTCAACAAATAGGAGATTGTATCGGTAAGCAAAGTAGAAAAGAGAAAGGCCACACGTAGCAAATCCTAGCATGAGTGGTGCAATTGGAGCATATGTGATGGAAATCACAGTCATCAATCTAGAGGTGGGTCAGTCACTGATAATATCAAGGAGCACGGTGTCAACTTACTCGATCAACGGAAACACACTTCCCCACCCGACAGACGACAAGCTGCTCCATCGATTGTACATTTTCCGAGGTGTCTTGTCAAGTATTTTTGAAAGAGCATTGAAGATGATGAGTCCAACGATGCGCAGAAGTTGACCGGATGAGAACGTCAACCCCTGGAGGATGAAGTACGAGATGTAGAAATTGGATGCCAAAGGAATATTTTGGGCTAGTAGCGTGGTTAAAGACGCTGGATTGTCAATGATCTGTGGAACAGCAGCACTAGCTGCGGACGTAAGGGTGGTGACCAGGAAAACTTGAATGATCTGAAACCAGAAGAAGGATTCGTGACAACGTAATTCCACCAAGCTGAGAGTTGGTTTGCCTGCAATCTTGCCCATAATCCTCATTACCACAGGCACGAGCGACATTAGGATTGACAACATGATGACTGGTAATAGATTTGTGATGACTCCTAGGATGACTTGCGGGCAGTCGTTGATGAACGAGAGGAAAGGGGCAACTTGAGTTAGGTAGGATATCTGTGATATAGAACCCACAAAAGCGACCGGTATGGACCAGAAGATGATCATTGCGACCACGAACGCAATTGAGAAGATGTTTCGGATTGCGAGTGTCCTCCAAGTAATGCCTAGGTTTCTCCACACCACCTCGTCAGGGCTCAGACCGACCACCCGTGGAGCCATATGTAGTGGTTGGTGATGAGCTACCATCTGAAATGCAGCTTGAGCCTGAGTTTGGTTCCAGAATTCGACAAAAACTGCATTTCTTGGGCTGGCTTCTCCAGCACGATATTGGACCTGGTCGGCGTCAATCAGTGGATTTAAGCGAGCGATTTCCTCTCGACACCAATTGATCGTGTCTACCTTCTTGCCAATCACTGGCTTCAAGCGATGGGTAGGCCGGTCGCTAGGTCGAACCCACCGCGCCGCAGCAGATCCAGAATCAGCACTGTAGTCATCTTCCGCGTCCATATTGGTCTCGGGGGCTTCTTGGCCAGGGTTCCCCTTGATAGACTTCAAGCGTGCATCGTTTGCTAGCATGATGAGTTTGGTTTCGGCACCTTCAAGCTTGAGGCAAATCTTCATCCTCTCGTCGACCATGTCTTCCAGCTTCTTCGCCTCCGAGGCGATCCAGACATTCTTGAGCTCGTCACCGAAAAGGCGACGGATTCGGGTCTCATTGGCGTACTCGATGGGAACCGCTTGAAACAAGACGGTACGGGAAGAAATACGGGAGGCGTAGAGTGGTGAGAGTAGGTAGGCTTGGCGAAGATTGATGTAGTATATGGACTCTCTGGTGACCAAGAAGAAGATGAAGCCGATGTAGATCCAGGCAACAAAGGTATGGGCGTAATAGCGATTTTTGTCCTCAATATTGGCAAAGCTCAAGATGTTGAGTTGTTGCTGGCCACCACCCCCGGTGGCATTGACAGGAAATAGAATGGGCCAGGTGAGGCAGCAACCAACGAAACAGATGACGATTGATAATTTGAGATATCGAAGAAGGAAATAGCCATCAAGCGAGTTGTGTTGAAGAACATACTCGTCAGGGATCTAAGCAGATTAGTCGATACTCATCGCGGCCAGCATGATTCGTCGACAGGATTGAAATTAAGGTTCTTACCTTTCTCATGAATGGAATCCATCCGAATAGGGTGGTTGGAGCAGCGGGAGTTCGCTCTTGAGGTCTCAACGAACCCAGATAAGTTCGTGGGGCGTATTGGCGTGGGAATCGAGTTCGTAGAAGAATAAAGATGACGAAATAGGCGATGGCGATGAGCAGAGTCGGGACGAGAGTTGATATGAGACCAGACAAGGACGGGGAGTCTTCTCCCCTGGCAGAGCCGATGTTTTGATCGTTGCTTTGGTTTACGCTCGCCTGGCGGGGGATGAGAACAAGGTGTAGCGGCTCCATGATTTGACGCGAAGGGGGAGACTGGAGTAAGCTTCAAAAGATGAACTAAGTCAGCGAGCAGGTACTCAGTAGTACTTCATGCTTTGGAATGGTGGAGAATATGAAGTCGCAATCAATGATGGTGACGATGGTGATGATGGAGATGGAACGCGTCAAGAAGAAGTTGTCAGGCTCTCAGGCTTCAACTTGAGTCTTGGAATTGACGTTGTCCAAGTATTAAATGTCCGTGTTGGGTCGGACAATGGAGTGATCGACTGTAGTTAGCACATGCCATGCACCGAAGTGGACGGTGAAGAAAAGATGGGCGTGACACGCGTAGCTCAGATTTGGCAGTTTATCGGCAGTGCCCCCAGATGCTGTTGGCAGGGAGCCGAGCTGGCATGCCCGAGAGGCTAGGGATGACGCCCGCTCGCAGCTGCTTTTAGGCTTGCCGAATATCTCGCCAATGCACGCCTACAGTATCCGTACCGCCTACAAGACCCTTGTCCAGCTGGCTACTTGGAACACTCCAGGTTCAACTCTTCACGAGGCCAACGCAGTCATCTGATCTAAGCTACGAATTTCTACGAGGATACTCGTCTTCTGCTTCATCTCCCGGTCTTCGAGCATCAGGCTGGGTTTTTTAATGCAATTTCATCAACCAGCCTTTGGCTTTTGAGCCCGAGCAATGGCGGCTCCAAATCCCAGGGGAGGATCTTATTAGCTCAGCCACACCCTCCACTTGCTACTGACAATTGGGCAATCCGAATGTCAGGACGTTGGAAGATTAAGCAGGGCGTGATAAACTTTAGACTTTGATTTTAGCACCCTCTTCCTAAGGTGAGATGGTGCAGTTTTTCAGCTGGCATGATTCTTTTTCGACTTGGAACGAAACATGCAAGTACGGAGCAACGGCTGTCGTGCCCGATAGGGGTTTAGGCCATGCTGTAGGCTAGAGGGATTGATAGCTGAACTTTGCTCGACGGAGGCCTGGACTCTCTGTCGCGTACGAGCCACAAGTTTACAACTGTAAATCGTGGCTGTGTGTCGAAGGAACAATCTTCCTGCTCTATCTTGGTTTCCTTTGATGATCAAACTCGTGATGGCAACGTGGATGGTGACAGTCACAATTGTGTTGTTCTCAACCGTGTCAATCCAGATATTGTATCACCCGCAGTTCCCCAATCTCTGCTGCCCGTCTGTTGACCACGCCCCAAATGACCAGTCTGATAGAATGGGCTGCAGCTGCAAAGGAAGCTGCTCAACATCATCCCCAGCGAGATCACTTCTTTCAAGGCTGGAGTGGAATTGCAAGCGCCTGCTGTTCTCCAGTCCCAGCCCCAAGCCCAGTCCATGGAGGACCACCGCTTGCGTCTTCAAGTCATGATTCTCCATCCGTGCACCCTTGAACCATCGTCATCGACACGCGATCACACCCTACAAGAAAACCCGAGAGACTGGAAGCCGCGTGATTTGAGTTTTGCGACCTCTCTTGATCGCACTCCGTAGCAGTTCTGCAACCAACAATGCCCATGAAGTCTTGACCTCCCGCACGGACAGCGAAATAAGATCATCACGTGATCTCGGATCAGAGGCAAGAGGGTCAAGAGCACAATGGTCCGAGCTTGATCAGCGCGGATACAGCTACCTCGTACGTGGAGACGCGGCTGTCACCATCGCCGTCAATGTCAATGGCAAAGGTTATCTCTCGGAAGGGTCATCACAACGTGGCCAACTACGGATACCGGGATACTTAGTAGAGTTAGGACGAGAGGATCGATGAGACCCTGAGGGCATTGAGCAGTGAGCACGAGTATGCAGGATTATCAGTCACACGTGTGTACGAGGTAGTCGGCATCTAAGAGTCCGTACGAGTACATACACTTGGATCTTTTTATCCGTGCTCGGTAGTACTAAGTCTGGGGCTTGCCACTCAGGCTTTAAACACGACGCCGTCCCCCACTGCCAGTGCACATACCACGGGATACTGTATATCAAGCTACGAGTACGCTTGGCGTTTCCTGACTTGGTCGTTTGAGACACAACTTGCATCACGACCCGTGGTTCCTGAGTTTAAACATCTGGACCCGATGCAATGGATGGTCAGTGGTCCCGGATTCCGAGGCACACACAAGTTGTTCTGCCTAGCCTGGCTGCGGAGTGACGGCTGAAACATGGAGTTGATACTACTCGTACCTACTCACCTCGTCTCGTATAGCTTCAATAGGCGAGGTTCCCGGAAACAAGGCGGAAAAGCTTGTCACGACTCACGACACACAAGGCGCGACGTGCGCGAGAGCGAGAGCGAGACCGACGCAGTCATGGTCAGTAGGTCGCACACGGAGAGAAACTGACGATGTCGGATAAATGCACATGGTTG
The DNA here is from genome assembly GCF_035927105.1 of Exophiala bonariae. Lineage (NCBI taxonomy): Eukaryota > Fungi > Ascomycota > Eurotiomycetes > Chaetothyriales > Herpotrichiellaceae > Exophiala > Exophiala bonariae. The sequence goes on from NW_027042495.1 coordinate 684,037, forward strand.
ACTTGGATCAGACGGAGAGAGGTTCTGGGACAAGATGTGTCTTGATTCTTGGATAGCTCCAGAGAGTGGTTTCTATCATAGGTATGTAGATGTACTCGGTAGTAGTAGTAGCAGTAGTGTAGCAGAGCTTCGAGGAAGAGAAGCCAGGGAAAGACGCCTCCTCCTGCCGACCATCCACCGCCACCACCATTGCGTTCTTTATCCATACAGTTATATCAGCTCAATTCATTCACATTTCACTCTGTGTCGACAACAAAACGGTAAGATCTTGTGCCTCACAATGCATATGTTGTATGTTCGTCCATCTTCCATGTTGTGGTCGAGATTGGCATACAAAGGACTGTTCGAATGATCGGCCGAGAAAATAAAAAGGAATGTCTCACTCCACCAGATGAAAAGTGTTGTTGTTGTTATTGTAAAAAAGCTTGACCTCGTCATGTTGACAGGACAAGGGAAAAAGCCCGTGTTTGGATCTCGGGTGCCCACCATTAAAACGCCCCCACAAGTAGCTGTGTTCCGTATCTCCCAGTCATAAAGTCGTGAATCTGCATAAAAGAAATGATTCGGAATCAAATCTCTCAAGGGTTGATCTTTCTCAGATCCACGGCTTTGCCAGTGATGTCAATTGATCCTCGAAAATGCCTCCATAGAGACCGGCAATTTCGTCCAAGTAGTCTTCGACGCCGAACTTGCACAGTCCCTTGCTCATGATATCCTGCTCTTCTTCATCCAGTAATCGAGAGGTAGCACCAAACTCTTCTGCAATCTCATTGACTTGTGCGAGTTCCCGGCCAAAAGGATGGTCTGGATCTGCGGCCTTGTTAAAGATATCGGCACTGTTGCGAGTGGCAGGCTTGGTTAAAGTCGTCGGAGGTGGAGACATGCGTTGGATGGATCGCTTTCGTGACAACTCGACATGGGCTTTCTTGGAGTGAGAAGGAGAACGCTGGGGTACCATTGGTGTTTCGAGATCTGCTAGCGAGGCAAGAGCTGGTAAAACGGGCGGCTGCTTGGATTCGAAAAATGACCTGGCCCCGTCATTTGCAGGTGTCACAGGGGTTGCTGGACCACTGCTGTCAACTGATGAGGTATCACTACCAGCGTTGTTGAGGAAACTTCGGTCAATGGTCGAAAAGTCGGACTCAAGTGTAGATGATAGTGAACCGGAGGTGGATCCGGAGACGCTTCGAATGTCTGGAGCAGTCAAGGCTTGAACGTTGGTTGTGGAGAGCAGTTCTGTTGGGAGAGAAATGAGACTGCGGTTGATTGTTCCGGGAGGATATCTGACACTCGTACCACGTTGCATGGCTGCTGCATCAGAACCTCGTTTGCTGCGCTTTGTGAAAGCTCGAGCAAGAGCCATGGTGGATGAAGACATGATTGTTTGAGGCTGTCGGGTTGATGAAGAGAGTATTCGGTCTTGCGAGACGGGTGAGATGCTCGAATGTGATTGTTTATTCTCAAGCTCGACTCGGGCCCGGCCTTGTAAATCCGAATTCAGATGTGACAACTTGGCTTGTGCGTCTATCTGTGTGGTCTTTGTTCCGTCCGGCAGCAGATGTAGTGGGGATGGATGTAGGTTGGTCCGATGCGGTGCAATTGAATTGAAGGAATTGTTTAGAGAATGTTTGAGGGAGGACACAGTCCAGTCCCAGTGGTAAATTGAAGGTGGTGGAGTAGTAGTAGTAGTCAGAACGAGCTTGGACGTGAAAGAAGGATGACCAGGCAGCGTAAATGACTTGTAGGCACACGGGACAAGGAAAGGAACCGAGATGCGAGATGCGAGATGCGCGGTGGGTGCTAAAGTACGACGAATCGACCGTCGAACACTGCAACAATAAGGAATGTGATTGTGATAGACGAAAGGAAGGGAGGCGTGGTGTGGAATAAATGATTGCGTTAGTAGTTGGCGGGAACGGCGGCCTCCTCAACTTCCAGTTGAAGATTTTCGATCGGAAGAGAGCGTGATTCGACGAATGGAGATCGTTGGGGGAAAGAAAAAGAAGGGAGCAAATGCCCTGCAGGGAGGACCAAAGCACAGAGATTTGCAGAGTGAAAGCAGAAGTTTAGGTTGAGATAGCGCATGAGATGGACAGCAAGAGTGGATTTCCCGCCCACACCAAAGGCCACCGAAGGTCAATTGAACTGCCGCCTTGCGATCTTTGCTTTCGCTTGAAGCGACGGCGTGAGAGAAGCTCCGTTTATCCTTGTCTTTGGGTTCTCTGGCCCTGGGACTTTACCTAAAACCGCCTAGAAAGATGGTGGTACCCCTGCCTATTTCTCCGACCATCATGGGCGCCACCAAACCTTTTCCCCATGCTCCCAGGGCCACGGTCAAAAAGGCCCAATGATGAGCCTAGTCGTAAGTGCCTGGCTATCCACCAAGACTTCTCTCATCCAGTCACCACCGCCTATTCGTTTTCGTAGCCGCCATCACCACCCCCTTCTTCCATGCAAATGCCCCAACATGAAACACCAGACCATCATCCTTTGGGACATGTCGTATCAGGCGCTTCTTCAAACCATCTGACCACTCTTCTTCTTGAGCTATGGACTCTCACATCCGCATTCCAGAAAATGGCTGAACGCGCGACGAAATATGCTTGGGGCTCAGACCGAGACAGACCCGACCCTGACCCCAGATTCCTGTCATGGTTTTGTCGTTGTCTGAACCTCTCAATGGGACACCGTACAGTTTGGGTGGCGGAGAGAGCATCCATCATGAGAATATTACGTGAATCTCATTTCATTCAGGATTCATATGTACAAACAAGTCCCAGGATAGCAGTAATAACCCCCAGGGCTCAGTGAGAGCGAGCTCTTGCCAGTCAAGGTCAAGCATTGCAGGTGATGAATACCTCATCCCAACTAGTTCGTGATCGACCTCGCGTACCTCGACGCGGTTGTTTGAGAAAACCGGGCAGCACTGTCTACAATCCGGGTTAGTCGGGAGTCTCAGAATGCTTCTCTGTGCTGTGCCTCTTTCAACAGGCATATCTAGCCGTGACTGCTTCTATATACAGGTCACCCACCATGTCTGTGGTTTCAGGACATCGAAAAGAGGAGCATCCCCTGTACGGTGGCTTTTTCGTCAACTCCTGAATGTCCACTCCTATCGATCACACTGTTTCAACTTTTGGACAGCCGACTTCCCCGGTGAAGCTGATGGATTACATCATGCCGAGTTCAAACATTCTGACACCGCAACGCGTCAACGTCAAGACTGTCGTAGACTCGTAGCCTTGTTCTGCTGTCATCTTCGGGAGCCTTGCATCATAACTACGGCGGAGTTTACAAACATTCAATTCAGTCGAAATGCTCCACCCTTGCTCAAAACCGACTTTCAGAGTCACTACAAGATTCATCAAAGATGGTAATTGATCAATCTACCAAGGTAGGTGACTTATGACTTTCTTGTCGATGGATCAATTGAGATGGTTAGAATAAAGCAGAGATATCTCCTCTTCAATATTCTCTACCCCTCCGATCCCACAGCAACACAACCACTATCCTACATCTCCATCCACCGTCCAAGCCCAAACCATGTAACCTCGCGAAATGTCCTCTCAACCCTCCGGAACAACATCAGCAACATTTTCGGCGATCATGGCTTAGGCGTGACGCAATCCAGTCTGAAAATCGTTTACTTCTCGCCCGCAACCTCAACCTGCATTCTCCGCTGTCCACGAGCACATTTCCGTCTGGTATGGGCGAGTCTGACGTTCATGGATAGTCTACCCGGCGAACGCTATGGTGATCCACGGATCAAATGCGTCGTCCAGGTCGTTCGCGTCAGTGGCACAATCCGCAAGAGTGAGGAAGAATTGTTAAAACGCGCGAGGAGGGACGTGGTCCGAGCCAAGTTGGAAGGAACCGGCGAAGAAAATGCGCTTCTTGATAGCTTGGTGGGAACAAGTGAAGCAGGAACCTTGGAAAGAGGAAAAGTGAAGGTGATGAATCGTCTGCTGGACCGCAATGTGGGCGAGGGAGGCATCGAGGATTTTGACGATGGAGAAGAGGAGGAAGCGGCTGAAATGACTGACACTGACGACTGAACCGTGCGAAGCAGTTCGTGCAATCCCTCCCGGACGAAGCTCTACCAGCATCAAGATCGACAACCCGCCGCGAGAATTCCTTGCAGCCATCTTGGTCAAGAAGGTTTCGCATCCTTCTTTTGAGTGCGCACAACCTTCACGCCACTATCGAATGGTATGTTCCCAGGATCGAATCCCTCGAGATCCATATCTGGGTCGAACCCCTGTGTGGCAGCATTGGCGTTGAATTCCTCTTCCCGTCTCTTCTGTTCTTCCTCCCATTCTCTTGCCTCTTTCTCATCCCATTCATCTTTATTGTCAATCCACCGTTCCTGCACATCTCTAACATCCAGCGTCCCTAGTCCTTCTCGCACCGCCACCTGCCACACAGTGTCGCCTGCGCCCTCTGCACTCCCAAACGCATAGCCCCCTGCCCGATCGATCGTCCTTAACAGGGACATCATACTCTTCTTATCCTCGACGGCCAGCGTCTCAAATCCGACCAGTCCAAACTCCTCAACCAGATTCACAATCGCCTCATTGAGAGCTTGGAACTTTCCCTGTCCAAACAAGGAATTTTCTTGCTCGAGGCTGGGCAGGAGGTATTCGAGGTCTTGGACCTCGGTGTAGAAGGCTAGATTGAACGGCAGAGGTGGATATTTATGCAGATTGTCAATCTTGGTCAGCACGTTGATGTGCGTCAGGTCCATCTGCAGCATACTACGTAGGCTGAGCAGGAGGGTAGAGATGTATAACGACGGAAGCGTCAAGGCGTATGAGTCAATCAGGTTGACGACCACAAGCTGCACACAGGACACAAATTAGCCAAACCCGAACCCTATGCAAACCAGATAGAATTCGGAACGGAGAGAAATAATGCACACACGATACCCGCACTTCTCCAACCTGCCCACCACCCTCCGCAAACTAGCATGATGCGTAAACAGCTCGACCTGCCCGGGACAGTCAAAGAGGACATAGTCGTCCCCCAACGTCTTCAGGCGCTCCTCCAACCACTCGACATTCTCGTCCAGCTCTTCGAGCGCGTAGAGCACGCCGCCGTTGGGGCCGAGCCGGGTGTCGTCGTCGGCCATGATAGCCTCGAGCGTCACGAGATCCCGCACGTCGACAGCGGACCTGTACGACGTGTGTTCGTTGGCCGGGTCGAGATTCACGATCGAGCACTTGCGTCCGATCGCCCCCATGAACTGCTGCATCCCGTTGCAGTATGTCGATTTTCCCGCGCCCGGGGGTCCGATCACGAGTTGGGCGAACGGCATGCTTGTAGGGAGGTGGGAGGAGGCCTATAGAGCCCGTGGTGGTTGCGGTTGTCTTCGACTTCTTTTGCTTTTCTAACAATTCGAAGTGCGTCCAATTAATCGCTCGTGCGTGACTCGCATCACAGGAAGGGCGGGTGGAGTGGGGTGGGATGGATGGATGGATAGTCAAGGCACAAAGGTTGGGTAGGGTTTGCTTGACGTAACATGCGACGTTCGCGTGGTTGATGGATGAGGAGGGCCTAAGATTTGAGACTGCCGATGCTTCCTAGGTAGATAATCGGTGTTCGCAGTCTGTACACAGAATAAGTCGGCAGGAGTAAAGTTGTCTTCCCTGTTGGAAAAATGACATCAGGTGTTGGTGGTGGGCAGATCCCCTGCATGACTAAGCATTCAGCCTCGTTGACTTGTGGCAGCCTTGCCTAGCCAACAGGGCCTTGTGCCTGACCCGGCCGCCAGGTGTCCGTCAGACCAGGTAAAACGTGCTCTTCAAGGTCCGAAGATGACAGAACAAACGTACGTAGCATTGCGGATTGAGTATGTGTTTGATGGAGATCCTGATGCGGATGACGCACAGAACACCTAAACGATGGATATTGAAGTTTTCGATCTCACTATGGTCATATCCAAAGAGCCATTTACTAGGAGAGGGCTATCAACAACCATACCCTAAATATACAACAATCTCCCAAACACCTGCGCTAGCTTTTCATGTTCTGTGATCCGTGGCTTTCCTTCACTCATGACTGCATGAATCAAGCCTTTGTTCCTTAGTCCTAACCTCGAAAGAGCTTTCCACGTTGATATCCCATTTCCAACCTCCGCGACGTGCTGCACCCCACCCATCTACTCCAAAGCGCAAAAGATCCAAAAGTTCCGTCACCCATCCGCCTCGTTCATTTTCGAGTGCGGCAAGATCCGTCGTCTCTGATTGTGTCCTCTGCGTATGTATCTCGAATGGTGAGATTGTGCTGCTATCCATGGAACGGACTCCATTCATCTCAACATCTGATTCATCTTCAGTCCCCCTTTCATGATGTACAATTGTTGTCTCATCACTTCGTCGGCTTTTCTTGAAGTTTCCCAATGGATTCTTGAATATTGGTGACCTAGTTGACTCGCTGGATTTGGCTCCAATTCCTGGAACACTCGCCTTGCGAGACACCCGGTTATTATTCGTAATGACTTGCTTTTCTGGTTCTTCATGGAGCAAATGACCAAACTCGCGATGTACACTTTGGGCGAAGATCTCATCAGGAGCGTCCAACTCCTGTATCTGCTGCTGTGCACTGAAAAATGTCAAAGGGATGTAGGTGAGGTCTTTTCTCGCCGAGGTGGCATGTATGTTTCTTATGCTCCGCACTGTCAGTAAGGTACAGGTGGCTGGGCCAGGGTCAGAATTGCTTTGACACGGAATATGGAATTCCTTTGTCGAGAACTTGGCTTGCATCATTGTATCAGTATCGCCCATCAATTCCAGTAACTTTACAAACGCATTATAAAGCTGCCATCGACATTCTTCCCGAAGTTCTATGCCTGTGGAAGGATTGGCAAGCAGTTTCATGACTTCTCGCATGCTCAAGTCGTCGAACGCTCGTAGTTGAGACATTTGTCCTTGGGAAAATGCTGATGAATGCACTGTAGTGTAGGGTAATTGACTTTGGCGTAACTCTGGAACCAGTACATCAAAGCTCTTGTACATGCTGGGGCGAAGCATGAAACATGCCAGGTGTAGCCCTGGCGGCATGAGATTTTCGGATGAAGTACTGATCCTCATCCGCTCGATATGAGCGATCATATTGTCCCGATTGACCTGCATGCTCTTAGCAAGGGGGTCCGCTATCTGATCAACACTGGCAAACCGATAGCCCAGAGCTGCAAATCGAGCGACCTCAGTTCGGTTCAAGCGGCGGTTGATAAAGAAATATTTGCCTCTCGTGATGGTCTGGAAGCCTCCCTCAACATCATTAGTGCTAAATGATCTCGTCGGACTGAGGTCAAGAGCTTTGGCGGGAACGTTAATCGAGATGGCTCCTGTGTCGAGTGGTTCTTCGAATAAGGTGCCAAGTCGTTCAAGGGGCTCGTGGACGGAAACTGCGAGCTGTTGAGCGGCCACACAAAACAGCTGCTTGAAGATGGGTGCGAAGTTGATCGGAGTTTCGCAGGAATCATCTTGCAGGGCCGGGGATGGATGTCCTGGTCGATATTTCCGTGCTGTTGCGTCGTTTTCCAAGTAATCTTTCATCCCTGCAATTAGGTCTTTCAACACTGACCAGTTTCGAGATGCCCGAAAGACCCATAGATATGTTGGCTGTGTTCTGCTGAGCTCATCTTCTCCAAAGGTCTGCGTTCACGCGTAAGTGACAAATCTCTAAATGGTATCGACAAACTTGCCTTTTCCACATAATGGTTGGTTATCTTCTCGCTGAGAAGGACGCCTTCCTGAGTGACCATGAGATTGCCACTTTCATCAAAATAAGCACACGCCAACACTAGACGTTGAGCTTTGATTCTTGCAGACCTCCGATTATGGCCTCTGATGATGGCCACAACAAGAAGCATTAGACAACATCCGATTGACTGTGGTAAGAGTTAGCAGAGCCCAACTGGATCTAGCACACTTATGGCAGAAGTTGACAAACTTACCAGAGATGATGCAATGATCGATGTCTTCAATTTGGAGTTACCATGAACTTTAACATCTCCTTTCCAGTGATAGATGGTTCCCGCAGCGGCAGTCCAATGCATTCCCGACACAGCAACGGCTAGTACAGCACCACATAGGGCTCTTTTCCACCAGCTGTCGGTCCACGCTTGCCTCAGTCGGAAGAATACGCTGAGAGCAACATAACTGGCAATAACTGAGATAATAGCTGCTCCGATGACGTTTTGAACATGGTAGGAACAGTGATAATTCTCCACACCCAATTGCCCAAGATAGTGCATGCCACATACAGCGGCGCCAGTCAAGCATGCAGCGATTGCAATATGCAACTGACGAGCTCGATTGGTCACTCCGAGGGTATAGAAGGCGAATACCAATACCAGTATCGGGACGAAAAACGATAGAGCAGTAAAGCCGGGATTGTACAAAATTTGACGTTCTGGGTCGCCATGCTCCAGTACAATAGCTCTATTACCCACGAAATGCATGGCCCAAATTCCAAAGCCGCCCATAGTGATGGCTGCGGCAAAAAGCATAGCCCAGTTGTATAATCCTTTAGTCGAGGTCCGGCGTTGAAGGAGCTCCAAGGTGGTTACACATCCTACCAAGGAGGTAAAGAATGAAAGAACGATATGCCATCCAGCATAGGATACTTCGGAAGCGACCTGTGCCATGTCGAAAGGATCCACATTACGATTTATGAGGACCGCGGAGCTCATGGAGTTGTAGACCGATGTTTGTAGGGTCTCCCAGGGGATTGAATGGGAATCAGGCGACAGAACAAATGGTGCTGAAGGTTCAAACAGGTATAGCCTTGTATCAACCTATATTCTGCGATCTCTGGTAGAATGGAAGGGTAGAAGAGATACGAGGATGATGGCTTGTTTGGTAGCAAATGTTGAAACCCGAGTCAGCTTCATGAATGGCCGAGGGTATATGAGACAGACGAGAATAACAAGAACAAAGAAAGCAAGTTGGTAACAGGAAGTTGGAAATACAAACGCGAGATGGCGAGGAAAGAGCGCCTTGAAGCATTTCACAAAAGGCAGGAGGGACTGGACGGAACTGAACTGAAGTGAACCAGGGTCATGTTGGGGATTTCCTGAGGCGGACGTGCGCGAGACCTACAGGCTACAACGGACCCAGATCTGGGGTCCCAAGATAGTCGACATTCTTGGATAACGACAAGAGCCAGGATCGTGCAGGAATGGGATGCAGCCCAAAGTCAGATGTGAACGGTTGAAAAAGCAGATGAGTGACAGATGTGGCGTAAAGGTCGAAAGATTTCTGGCTGTTTGGAGGAAAGCGCGCCAAATGTGTCTGGTCTGAGACTGGCACACATCAAAATGGAGAAGACAAGGATGAGGACATCTTGTTCTGGTGAACAGCGAGTTGAAAGGTGGAGTGGTTGGCATTTGACGTGGTACGGACTTGACACAACAGGTGGGATAGGAACGCCATGCCGGAAGGGAGAGAGGATGACGGTGAGGGACCAAAAAGTCCGGAACTCGAGAGCCCCAACCAACTAGGAGGCTGGCCATCCCCATCATCTCCAGTGATCTCCCTATCCGCCAGACCGTTGAAGGTGGTCCGCACGGATATCAAGGGACCAATTGGCACTCAATGAAGTCTGGGTATATACCGAGATTCCTTTGACAACAAGGAACAGTTGGCTGCAAAGTCACTGCCATCGCCGTCGAAGGTCATAAGGCTATGGAGCACCGTTGAACTCATGGTCTCCTTTCACTTCAGGTTTAATGTTGAGTAACAGTAACATCGGATGTATCCAGCATCATGTTTGCCAATCGTGTAACAACTCGCCAGAATTCTACTCCCACCCACATGTCAAGGGGTGGACTGAGGGCGGACTGGACCTCAGAGATGCGTGTTTGACGGGCTTTTGACAGGAGGGGTGGGTTTTCTTGCAGGCATGATTACGGAACACGGATGATTGTCGTGTTCACTGTTCACCCTCCACCACTTTCTCGGATCCCTGGTCCACCATCGGGCACTATTGGCAATGCGATCTCCTATTCGGGTTGATGATAAACTAACAGGCGAGTGACCCGCTATCAAAGCTGGGGAGTAGCCCGAGGCAGCTGTCAACTCTTCTTATATTTGCAGCTTTCGCAGCTCTAGGCGATTAACTACTGTGATATGTAATCTTTTTCGGTTGCCAAAGCCTCCACCAAGTGTGGCAATGGGTAGTGACGGAGAACGCTGTGGCTACATGATCCCAGATCGGGCTGCATCATCCTGAGATGGAGATCAAAGCGGGTACATTTAGCCGTTGGAACCGGTGATGCGCACCGAGTAGTCGAGCTTATTGCCATGCCACGCATGCCCTACAAACTCGAGGGCCTGCTTCAAAATGCTGGAGGCGCAAGCAACACATCGCTCGCTCGCATGTGACCATGCCACAGCCCTGGGACCCTCCCAAAATACTCCTTGTTCAGTTCAAACAAAGACCCCTCCTTTTTCAACACCTGATGGGCCATTGCTTGCCAAAGCATTCTATCGTGATTATCCTGGACGTCCTCGAATCGTCCTTTTCTGGTACCAATCTCATTGCTTTCCTTTGCCTCTGGTGTCCCCATCGTCTTCCTCACTGTCACTGGCCAGATCGTACCGATTGGACTCCATATCATGATGTCGCCGGTTTGAACTCAGATTGTCCAGTTCACTCTCATCAAAGTCTCCAGCTTCCACGTCCCGGCCTTTGGCCGAGTTCCCATTGACCAGAGGTACGCTGATATATCCGAGCCCACGTGACTTTCTCCTGCCTCGCCATACCCACCAGCCGAATAGTCCCGCTCCGATGAGAACCACTACCAAAGCAGCCTCGCCACTATGGTAGTAGGCTTTGTACTCTGCATCCTTCAGCTTTTGGGTCTGTTCTTCGACCGCGGCAGTACTGTTCGGATGGCCTCCAACACTGGTCTCGCTGCCTGCTTTCTCTCCATCAAGGCGACTATCAGCGGGTTGACCACCAATACTGGCAATGTCGACACCCATAAATCGATCGAGCATGTCCCGGCTCCGTCGTGGCCAATCAAAAGGCACCATGTGACTTGCATTGTAAAACAAAACATAGGTGAGGTTTCTTGCTTCTTGGTAGAAACCGGCCGATTCTCCTTCAAATTCCCAGTCTTGCTTCGGGGCCCAGACTCCTGGTGAGATCTCAAAGCCTGTGCCGCCCAACCATTTCATATTACCGATCATGTCCTCGGTTCCTTTATGATTACAGATCAGATCCTTTGCACCACTGAAGAGAAGAATAGGTACCCCAGCCTCGATGATTTCGGGAAGGAAGTGGATACTTGGTGTTGAGTGACTAGCTCTGAAGGAGGAAGAAACAGCGCCGGAGCATTCAGTCCATCCTGTTCGTTTGTCTTTATTGATATGAAGAGCATTGATCACATCTTCTTGTCGGAGATATGGAGTGACTGTATCCAGATCAGGAGGCCAAGCCATTCCGCAAGATGGCCAGTTGTCCTTCAATCGTACATCATACATGTTATAACATTTACCGTCGGCTTTGGTCGCATCAAGGATGTGGGACAAGACGCTTTCACACACGTTGACATCGACTTTATCGGCAACTCCGGGCTTGGCCAATTCGGCAAGACATTTGGCCTGCGCGGCCTCGACTCTTTGAGCTTCAGGGCTGCCGCCTTGGAGCAGACCCTCTTCGTACGCAAATGGCAGATAGGACTGGTATTGCTCGGATGGGGAAATCCATCCATTGCCGATCAATAGACCCTTGACGTTCCACGTCCGCTTTCCTTCAGCCTGTGCTTTTGTATTGCGATCCAGCAGGGTTTTGGCGATATATGGGATGTGTTGCCCGGCGTATGATTCGCCTGCGAAATAGATGTCATCGTTCTCATACTGAGGGAATAGGGCGAACCATTTCTCGAGGAATATCGTGAATTGATCTGCCATCTCTTGCAGTTCGCGCAAGTAACTGTCACCGTTGACATAACTGAAGCCTGTGCCAACTGGGTTGTCGACGAATAACAGGTTGGCAAACTCATCCCAGGAGCCTTCATTATATGCCAACTTTCCACCATCTCTTACTCGGTATGGGCCGAGTTCCATCAGAGCTCCGTCCATTGAGCTGCATCCTGGGCCGCCATTCAACCAGATTACAGTTCTCGATCGGTCGGCAATATGGCGGTTCTGATAGTGCCAGAAGAAGAGGTGACCGTTGTGTTCTGGGGTAATCTCAATATGCCTGGTCGCAGGGTCAGTCCAGTTGGAAGGGGCTATGGAGCACGCATCACATACCCGGCGTGCATCTTCAACAACGGCCCATCAGGCTGGCCGGGTAACGATGTCACATAGTAGTCGGCCGCAGTCTTCTCTGCGGCGGCTGGAACGGATAGGGCAAGTACAGCGGTCAGAGCCCAGGGTAACAACCGCGTCAGCCATGATGCTGATGCCTGGTTGTGTCTGGATCTTGACCGCGCCATTATAGAGGAAAGCCACCGAAGAGAGAAGTTGTTATCTCGCTATCTCTCAACCAACATTTCCACTTGTTCCGAGACTCCCAGGCGTGATGGATTGAAGACAAATGTGGTGATAAGGACGGGAGTATGCTCCAAGGGCGAGAGGAGGCGTGCGTGAGATGGCAGACGGGAGGCAGAAACAAGTGTATCGTGTAAAAGAGAGTATAGAAATAAGGAATGGAAGGAGTCGATTAAGAAAGGGACGTGGTCCAGAAGACGACTGCTCGGTAGAGGTGATGATAGACAGGGTGACTGATTAAAAAGGGCGTCTAAAGTTTTTGGCAGTTGGCAACTGAGGTCTTGGGATCGAGAGCCAGAGTTGGACCCATACGGAGTAATTCGCAACAGGCGTCTTTGACAGGATTGGCAATCAGCACGGAGTACCGAGGACGGAGGGGACTCCAGAATCGAGAGGACAAGTATCGCAGTGAGCCTGAGAAGGGGCTGTTCCGGGCAAACAACCTGGCCTCCAAGGGCTATTGATACCTAAACGCGATCGACTGTAACAAAAGGCGGGTACGAGGTGCAGCAGCCAGCGAGTCGGGTCCTGTCCCCTCAGAGCGGCACTGCATAGCCTAAGAAGCTCGCAACATTCCCTCAACCCGTGCCTAGTAGGTGCCCCTGTCTTTTGCCCCCATTATTGCGCTGGGCGCCCTCCTGACCAACAGGCGTTATTCGGTGGTAGTGGCCTTCAAGAAGAAGGTTTGCCGAGTCACTAACCGTGATCGGCTTGATCAACACATGGCGAACTAGACTGTTGAAACAGATAATGTCGAACAACTGAATCCCAACTTCATCGACATGAAAATTCCCTTGGATTCGAGATTCGGATCTCTTGGTTGCCGGAATCATTCGACCCCACAACTTTGTTTGGACTCCTGGTCTCTACCATCAAATGTATCGAATCTTTTTGTTGATCTAAAATCCGCCAGGTTGTGGTTCCCTCATTCCCGCGTATATCATTTCACTCGACTGGAGTTCACTACTCATCAGGAGTGTGAGACCTAATTTTGATCCAGATGAGCTCAGGTAGTCGAAGGCTCTCATTATGGCACGAACATTGCAGGAATGATGGACAGTGTCCCTGATCTCACGCTCAATCAACATGTAAGTGCCACATAATATGGCGTGGAGGAGGGAGGTCTTACCCTACTAGTCGGCGTTGAGATCATCAAGCACTGCCGATGGCAACGTCACTGGCACCCTCCAGACGCCAATATCAATGCACATTGCACTGCATTTCACAGCAGCTCACTTGGCCTCTGGCTTGAACAAGCAGCGTGGCGGCTGGGAATCTTCACTTCTCACCTCTCCTTTTGAAAATTGTCTTCACGAGTCTTCACTGCAACTACCAATCCCACGGCTGGGTTTTTGCTGCAACTTCTATTCACTATCAGTTACTTCACTACTCTCAATAGACCTCCCAGCCTCTCTCTCTCACTTTGAGTCTGGCAAACATGGATGACCTCAATTGCCATCGTGAAATGAAATCTTTTCCCCCACAGAGTTCCCCGTCTTCAATTCTATATCACAAATCTCCCACTGTTTTTACCGTCGCCAGCATTCCTCTCTGCATTGCTTCGTCAGAGATTCCCCAGGCATCATCCTACCTCCTTGTCCCTGACTCTCCGTATCATTTTGTCCCATTCCTCCTGTCTTCTCATATCAAATCTCAAAAACCACGCCTTCTTCCCCTTCAGTCCGAAGCAAAATGGCTTCCCATCACCGTAGTGGAAGTGGCACCCGCCTCTGGTATGCCAATTCCACTCGCACAAGCATCGGCCTCTGTGATGGTGCTGGAGTGAGAATCGTCAGTCCGCGCTCGTCCTTTGGACAGAGTGATTTAGACTGGTACCATCAAACCTCTGCAACCGGTAAGTGCATCAAGTTTTCCACCCGTTTCCTGCGCTGAGAAGACCAGGACAAAAGTTTCAAAGCCCCGGCTTTTCTGTCAAGCTTGGAGGCGATGCCAGAAGTCTCAGAGACTACCTCAACAAACCTTTGCCTGCGCTTCCCTCAAGCCCTCGCTCATACAGAAGTGTCACTTCTGCAAATGGCACCGCAAACAGCTTTCAAATCGGTAAGTGAGCCCTTATCCCAGAACCTCAGAGAGAGTGTGCAATTCTGACAATCCATCAAGCTACTCCCCAAGGTCAAGTTGCTCTCTACGATGTTCGCTCTTCCATGGAGTTGGACAATTCCTCAGCGGCTGAATTTGCCCTTGCCATGACTGGAGTTGATCTCGAAACCGACGGTAAGTTGAATATCTACTTTTCTTTCTTTCTTGCTTCATCGCTAACAATAATGTTTTAAGCTATTTTGGACAACCACTTTACTGCAAATGGCATCCACCTGGAAGGTCATTTGACTGTGAACCAACCTGAAGCGGCAGAGAGAGAAACGTTGACTGAAAAATTCTACGCTGGTACCAAAGCTGAGGAGGCCCCAGGCTTGTACTACGCTCCTATCATTGATGAGGCTTCTGGCTATGCCAATTACCGGGAGGGAATGGATGAATTTCCCGACATGTGGCAGCCCAGCAAGACCAAGATCACCAATCCCCGAAAGCAAGTCGAGGTTCTCATCTCTCCCAAGGCCATGGCCAAGCCTAAGCCCATTCTCAAGCCCAAGTCTCGCAGAGCAATGAAGAATGTCATACAAATGGTAGACGACGACTCGGCTGATCGTCTGTCTCGTATGATCTTGACTCCACCCGCCGACCAGCTCGCTTTTACAGACACGTTGATCAAGGGTATGTACAACTCTCTGCCGTTCGCCTCAATTATCTGCTGATATCTGCCCTTCAAGGCAACAAGCGGACTGCTCTGAATAAGCGGGCCGCTCCAGAGTCTTCACCTGTTGCAGCAACCCAATATTGGATCGAGGATGACGAAGGTAAGTGCCATTTGCCTTCCATAACTCTAGCAGTCTGCTCCCTTCAACTCGCTAACAAAACAAACAGATGATCTCTTGGACGTTCTTCCAAGCAAGAGACTTCGAGTCACAGAGCACACCGCTGACCAAGAGATCCCATATGCAAACGGCTTCCGGGCTGTTTCCGTTCACAGTGATGACTCCGACTACTCTGATTTTGACGAGAACTCGAAATCAGCCAAATCTGCTGCGTTTGGAATTCCCAGCCCGAAGCGCACCTCAGTGACTCTGACCAGTTATCCTGGCCAATTTCCCAGCTTCGAAGTCCCCTATCTCAAACGCAAACAGGAACGAAACATCCGTAGCGACAAAGTTTCAACTTTCCCCTTCGGCGATCCGTTCCATCCCAACAACATCTACACACACACCAACTTCATCCCTGACCCAAACGCCGACACTCTTGATTACACTCAGGAGATGATGGACCGCATGCCCACACGTACCATAGCATGGGAGCACGCAACCACCATGTCAAGCCGTGCCGCAAAAGTCCTGACTCGCACTCCATCAGAGGAGCACCTGCGTCGCGAGGCCCATCTTGAGTGTGCCGGTGCGCGTCTCGAAGGTGTCACTGTCGGCGAATATCGCTACTATCAGGGTCACATGAGTGTCGAGGAATATGTTGAAGCAAACATGTGTGTCTGCTGGGGTGCTTGCATCTGCAGCAAATTGTGCACACGATTTGGTGACGTGATTTGCCCCTGCAGCAAAGACATCTTGCTCCCTGAAGATTGAATGAAAGAAGAGAGAGGCTTTGCATGGAAATCGGAGTACTGGAGAGGTAATGGGTTGATGAAAGCAAAAGACCCCATAGCGTTATGGCGTTTTTATGAAAGGCAAATAATGATTGACGATGGGTTTTAGACCGTTGAGCAGGGTACATGGTTGGAAAAACCAAGGGTTCTGCCAGATATTGCACGGGGTCGGTTGCCCACTATTCATATCAGTCCACCAAGTCTGCAATCTTCAAAATTACGACATGAAATGCACCATGTTATGATATCGCATGTGGCATGAGGAGAAAGGGAAAACGTGACCTTTCATGAAGAGTCCTTACGACCAGGCAACCAGACCTGCACACACCGAGGGAGAAAAAAGGTCTTCTGAGCTCTGAGGACGAGCAACGAGAAAACGCGAACAAGAGATAGACAGAAAAAAACGAGAAAAGACATACCAGTGTGGAAAAAAAAAGGAAGTCGGGAAAAATGATTGCAGGAGCTCTCTCGAACTCGCACCGGAACTGATATGCCCGCCAGGCCAGGAGCAGATTACAGTCTACTTGATACCAAGATCAAGCTGGGCCAGTAATTGATCGACCAAAGGAATCGATTGGGATCACGCACAGTGAGAAAAGATAGTGATGATCAGAAGAAAAAAATAATCAGAAGAAGAAAAAAATCAAATTCAGTACGAATCGCTGAATGTTCAGCCGGCTATTGATGTTTCTGGAACCTGTAATGTGCATCCGACCAACTGTTGTGCTGAGGATGAATGATACCACGCCGTCATTTGTCGTGCAATCCAAAGACTATCGAACCAACCTTCCAAGCAGTCAATCAATCATCGCCTGGAAGGTTCGGTCCTATCTGCCTGTCCTGACTTTCTCATATCGACCTTTCCTTCTTCGAATTGTAAGACTTCTCTCTCTCCTTAGTCGCCTCTCCTCGTCACCGTCACCATCAACTCCCTCAGTTTCCCGAACCCGGTCTCCACACCACCAGAAACTTACGGCGGCCTGCATCATGTAAAACCACACCTTCCTTAGGCACTCGACCAAGCTGCCAGCGGGGAAAGGAAACTCTTGATAAGTTGTAGGGTCGTGGCTCCGCCAGCTAGAAGGAAAGGAAAGAGAAGTCAGTTTCCCTCTGCAGCGATATTTGAGCATTGCGTAAAAGACGTGAAAACACACCAGTGAAGTAGAAAAGAAAGTAAAATCCCACTTTTGGAAGGGGAAAGTCTCAATCGTCGAGGACAATCACATCGATCGACTTACCGCTGCGAGTTTCAGTTGAAGTATTTGTAGGTTGGGGAGGAGGAGTGACAGGGTTGAATGCCGGCTTGGACTCGTTGATCATTGACACGCTGTCGGATGGGAGGACATCGTGGGCGTTGAGCTTTGTCTGAAGTTGGAGTTCTGGGCCAGGAGAGATGGATGATTTGGACGAGGCGGAGGACTCAGAGGTCGAGTCCGAGGCGCCGTAGATTGTGAGAGCACTGCGAGTGGTGTTGGTTGCGGGCCGAGCAGCTGACTTGTTGGGAGTCTGGGTGATACCGTCCTTGTTGTTGCTGCTGGGCATAGAGTTGCCACCGTCCTTGCCGAAGGAGAGGATTGTGCCAGGCTTGAGGCTTTTGATGTCAATGTCACTGTCGCCCTCGGAGTCGGAGTCGGAGTCGGAGTCGGTTGGGGCTTCACTGAGAGGTGGTGATGAGGCTTCGATGCTGGGAAAAGGTCGATCACATGGACGAAGAATGGAGGACTTGGTCTTGGGGATGGCAGGTTTGCGGAATCCTGAATTGTTCTGCCTCTGTTTGGCCGGAATCCGGGGTCTTGCTGTCGATCTCTTTTTGGGGGCTGCCGTGCTCTTTTTACGACTGTATGAGGCCGATTTGGTGATGGTTCCACGAATCTGTCCCGATGTCTCCTTCTTGGCTCGTTTGGCAGTAGGCATGTTCAGATCGCTACGAGTACCCGACCGAGTCTCAGCGGCACCAACATCGAAGTCGTCATCGCTGCTGTCGTCAATCACTTGGGTAATCTCGGAGCGGCCGTCGTCGTTTGCACTTCCACAAAGAGCTGAAATGTCGTAGTTCAGCTTCTTGCCTCGAGTTTTGCGTTTATTGGCAAGTGAGCTTTGGGCAGAAGCAACAGAGTTGATCTTCTTGGTGATCTTTTCATCATTCCTGCTGTCGTTGTTGCCAGATGGAGCCTGGCGCTTCCCGGAATTCACAGCCGGAGTGACAGATGCTTGAGCCTTTGTAGCATTGCTTAAATTTGCAGCATCGCTGGAAGAAGAACCAGAGTCGTCATTGGCATCCTCTCCATTGTCATTGAGGACCTCTGGAGCCTTTCGTTTCTGAGGCACCGCGCCAAGGACAAAGGGGCGTTGGGTTTTGGCAGTAGCAAAACTTCTCTTGATGGATCCAGAGGTTGCAAGATCAGGGCTGATTGGGAGGATCTTCTCTCTCAATCTCATATATTTCATCCGAGCAGCGCCAGGAGTCGAACCAGTCGCAGCACCTAGCTTATTGAAATCGATCTAGCTCTGGTCAGTACAGTAATCATCGTCGAATTGGGTGAGGAAGCTTGCCTTTCCACCAGCTGCTTCAAGACACTTGTAGAGGAAAAGCAAGCCGTCGTCTTTGGAATTGGGAGCCATGGTTGTCGATGTCTGCGCGTGAGAGATTTGGTATTGATGTAAGAAGAAATGAACGAGTCAAAATGGATGAGAAGAGGAATGTTTGTTGACTGAAGAGGGATGGAAGAAAAGAAGATTGGAAGGGTGAAGAGGTTTATGTAGTGAGGTTTGTAGTTTGAGTAGATCCGCTCAGTACAGTGAATGTTTGATGGTGAATCTCAAGTGAGAATAAGTCGAACCAATATTTGAAATGACTTCATACAATTTGAACATGTGGTGGCCGCCGTGTTGATCGTGCTGGTACAACTGATCTGCTTAGATTCCTGAGGGTTGTTCTCTTCCAGCAGATCCGGAGATACACAGAAACGGTCTAACAGCGATGTCCGTTGGTTGACTTTTTGGGAGAAGGACAGTATTTTGATGGTGATGGTCAATTCGGCTATGACGTTGTGGGAGGCATTCAAAGACCAAGATTCAAAAAGCTCGCAAGCCTTTTGCCTACTTAACCTTGGAAGGTGTGTGACTTTTCTTCTTGGTCAGTGGACGGGATCAGGTTTGGTTAGAAGAAATCGTCTCGTCTCATGTATTCATCTCGACATCATTCATTTCACTGCCAAGTTGTTTCTTGGTTCCATAATCTCTGGTGAGGGCCTCGAGCAGTACTTCCTTCAAGACTGTCTGTGCACCGCGAGCAGCAGCAACAGCACTGTCCACCAACTCATCAAATCCTAGAACCCCTTCTGAACCTTGGGGGTCAATGGAGCCCGTAGACCAAATCTCGACTATCTCATCCCGAGATGACAAGACACCCACTAGACACATTGAAAGTAGTTCTTCATGCTCAGCAGCTGCAGGATCCAACACTCTGATCGGACTCGACTTTGGTCCAGGAATCATGGCACCTACTCCGGCAGCCAGTAAATCAAGACAATCGATCTTGGAATCAGCAATTGCTGCCATGGCGACATTGATGCATCCCGCAAGCACATTGAACAGAGCCACTCCTGTGATACGATCCCCAACTCCGTGATCTTGCTCGGCTTCAAGCACAGTGACCGAAACATCAATCCCACTCTTTGGCCATCTTTCTGGTATTATGGCTCCCTTAAGCGCATTTTCCAAATGCATTCCCAAGTCCTTCTCGGTGGAATCTCGAACGTAGCCTTGTCTGATACGTGTGGCGAATGGGGAGAATTTGACAGACGCTGAGAGTTGTAGATTTGGCGAAAACGAGGCAGTCCTAAGGAGCGGTTTTGGCCCATGGACGGCACACGATAACTTGATGGTGGAAGAAGCGGAGGATTTGTTTGCCTTTGCAGTCGGCGGGGATTCGAGTTCGAGATATGCTGAACCACTGGCCGATGGTATGAACCCTGTTTGAAGGACTAAAGACTGTTAGTCATGCCAGTACCTTCCCCAAACAGGACACGGGCACGTACAAATCTTGCGCAATTCATTTGGCTTTCTCAGTCGCTGAGGCTGCGGCGTGGATGCCCGTGAAGAAGGCGCAAAGACTGGGGTGCTGGTGTTGCCAGCTGGGCCATTGACCCGACGTCGGTCAGTCATGACATCTCAGTCAATGAATTAAAGAGTGGACGTCCCACTTGAGAAAGGACAAAAGCCGTTGGAAGAGAGACACAACGTAGTGGTACATCCAGAAATCCGGCCTCATACAATCGGCGCGTATGAGAAATTTCTCCACATCTTGGCGTTGGGGTCATCTGACAAGGCTCACGCTCAGCCTTGTCCTCCAGTTACTTCACGCCTGGGAGGTTAGGTTGCGAGCGATCCACTCCCTCTAATATCTAGATTCAAACTCCTCAGATTCAATCAACATTCACTGGCAACTGTGCTATCTAAATCACCATCAATATCTGCCGGTGTGGTGCAATGGCTAGCACGCTTCGTCAAAGACTGCCTCAGAGTCGAGATGGCGCCCTTGCGGGCTACTCAAGACAGATCGCGGCTAATACTGCGTAATCATGGGAGGACTTTGTCCACTGTCTCTGTTGGCTGATCACCAACCTGATTCAATCTGAAGAAACCTTAGTTCGATTCTGAGCGCCGGCAATCCAAACATCTTTTGTGGCTTTCTTGATCCGATCTGACAAAATATTTGAGGAGGTACCTCCTTTTTTTTTGCTTGAGTACAACTGCTTACTTTGTGCATGAGAGTGGACAGGTCGATTTATTTGTACAGAATTTAGTCGAGATCTATACGTTATCCGGCCCACCAGGGACACCAATCACGGTTGGGCTTTCTCAAATTGCACCATCTGGTTCGATTTATCGGAAAGCAAAACAACTTTCCTCATTTCCTCAAAGTCGATCAGTTTTCCGCTTTTGTCAAACCATTCAGGGCCGAGGCTTGTCTGATATCGGGAGTAGACCAATGCTAAAGTACGCCGTAATTGAGTCATGGCAATGTTCATGCCGATGCACATCCGGGGACCAGCGCCAAATGCGAAGAAATGGCGTCTCATGAGAGTATAAGCTGCTGAACTATGCGGGATATCCCACCTTTCAGGTCTCCAAACTTCCGGATCGGGGAATGCTGTCTCGTTGCGATGGATAGAGAAAGCTTGAGCACCAACTTGCGTCTGTGCAATGTCAGAACACCGGTAAATGGTAGGCTTCGCGAGGTCAAAAAAAAGAACTTACACCACCATGGATTGTTCCTTCATGAATCTCAATACTATGGTTCAGAGGTACAGTCCTCTCAAGAGAAACTGGCATGGGTGGATTCGTACGGAGCGTCTCCTTGATAATGCATTCGAGAAAGCCAACCTTCTTTGTTTGCTCCACGGTAATATTTGAGTCATTGCTGATGGCGTGTTCCCTGAGCTCAGTACGGAGGCGCTCTTGCCGAGAAAAGTTGGCTGGCTGTGATAGATGGAAGAGTATCGCTGAAAGGGCATCAGCGGTCGTGGAAAATCCTGAAGTCCGTGTCAGCCCACCCTCGTTGTACACTTCCAAGGCTTCATGGATATTTACCTGCAGTGAAATGATCAAGAGAGTCACTTAGGATGTAATTTTCATCTGGAATGGCCTGGGATTTTCCAAAACGCTGGTAATGAGCTGAAAGCTTCTCCACGTGGCTTTCGAGCTGGTGACCCTCTGGCGATGTCTGTTTAAGGTGACAATCCTGCATGGCTTCTCTTGCGGTCCACTTGAGTTTTGAATTACCAGGGAGAGATTCGTCGAATGATTTTTGCATCAAGCCAATTCTTCGTAGAATGACTGATAGACCTATTGCAAATAAGAATTGGGTATTCTTCGATCATTGCAAGAAATACTTACGCGGAAACAGAAAAATGATTAAGGTTGCCAGACACATAAACCTTTTGTCAATCCATATCAGATCTTTCTCAAATACTTGTCGGTTGCGTTCATGATGAAGGAGACGAAGGGAGTGCTTGGGTCCATATATAATGCTACTCATGATATCACACCCCAAATATCGGAACAAGAGATAGATGTCGATTGATCTCTCCTGAGTCACGTGGGTGTCTATGTACTGAGTGAAGTCTTCAAGAGCAGATTTAAAGACACGTTGCACATCACTGGACTCGATAGATCGGACGGCGTATAGGTTCCTCATGGGTTGTCTTCTTTGCTGATGAAGATTTCCATCGACGGTCGAAAACATATTCTCAGAGCCGTAGTTGTGCATAAGAAGTAAAGGGGGACGGTCGAGGCGTCGATTCATGGCGAAAATCTCATGAAAACCAGCATGATTGTTGACAGAGATCTGTTTAGGTGATATCTGCACAACTGGTCCGTAGGTTCGATGCAGTTGATCGATGACCTTCTCTCGATTACCTGGCGCAGTATGAGTCTGTAAGCTCTTCCATGATGTGATGTTGTGATATACCACTCAGCTCGTGCCATATGAGCCACCATCCAGTCCATCTGGCAAGCACTGGTCCAGGAAAACGAGTCATTCCTGGGCTGCGGTCTGTGCCATTTCACACTCTCCGTTTTTGCTTACCATCTTACTCAAGAAACAAAGACTGAAAGTCCTTGCTTGAGCTTGAAGCCTGACTTTTATATCAGTGGAGGACGAAGGAAATCATCGTGGGACGGTATCCCAATCCTGGTGAAGCCCAGTCGACTTCCAACAAAATAGTCAAGTTTACTCGATCGTATTCGTAATAATGGAGAACATGAGCCTACCTTGACAAAGCCAAAGTCATGCTGGTCAACTGAACGCCAAACACGGAGGCGAGCAGGGTCGTCTGAGGGCCAATCCCTTGTTACCGAAGGCTGCACCTCATACTCAGGATACTAGGAGCGTGGGATTCACAATCAGGATAGCTGATACGACTAGACTCCTGTGGTTGTCCGCCCGAGGATTGGAGCTCTTGATGGTCTCCAATCGTTACCTACCTAAGGTAGGAGTTGATGTTTGGCATGCAAACTTGCCAAGAACAAACCTCAGCCTTCAGAGGGTCAAAACTCCGCCGTAGTTCCAAATCGCCAAAAAGTCCGCAGGCCAAACTTTTGACTGAGGTCACAAGAGCTACATACACGGAGAACAGAGTCCATTCCATCGCCAACGGATAGCCATCTCACATCGGTTGCTACATCTGGCTACCAGTTCCTTCAATTTGAACCCATTGATAAAGCTTTCCGGGAAACACATCAGCCAAAATGGTCAAGCTAGAAGAACTCGAAGATGAACATTTCATCAACAGACCGGTGGGATCCAAGGACGACGTATTGCTCGCCGATGATGATGAGGACTATACAGACACAGGTATGTATCAAACCCTAACAAGTCATCCTGAAGCGATAGGATTTCTTCCATCTGAGCGCATCGATCGATGAAAACTATCCGTCGCATATCCCTCAACGACATTGCAAAGCGATGGTCAGGAGATCAATCATGCATCAAAGACGTCCATCCCATATAGCCTATCTCATCAACCCTTCCCAACCTCCATTCCAAACCACGTAGACTAACCAATCGAAACCCCAGACTCGGAAATCTCGTCAGCATCCGACCTCGACACCCTGAGCAACGACGAAACGCTCTACGAACGGCTCAGCGCACTCCGCGACATCGTGCCGCCGAACACACGGGCGAAGATCTCATCTGTGTCGAGCTCGATCGTGTCCGCGACCAGCACCACCATCGCGTACTCAGGCAAAGGCCTGTGGGTGCTCGCGACGAGTATCCTGCTGCTGGGCATCCCCTACGCCCTGGCCCTCGGCGAGGAACAGCAGTATATCGAGGAGGAGAGACAGCGCGCGCTGATGCAGGAGGGCGCTCAGGGCATGATCCAGCAGGGCGGTGGTGAGGGTGAAGCGAAGCCTGCTTTGTAAGTGAGGCTTTCTTCGCCTAGACAATTGGGTGAGAGGGTGCGAAAGTACTTTCTATCCACGGTGGGTGACCAAGATGGCGAGATCTTTTTGTACATTACGGCATGTGGGCTAGACAGGCATAGGAAACAATAACTGGGGAAATCACGCTTCTCGAGGGAAAATAATGAAACGAAGCTCGGAGCATGCATTCTGTCCTGTGTGGAGTGTATTTATTGTAAGAGGTATACTGGCAGCAGAACGGATAGCGTCACAAGCTTTCTCTATGTATGTGGATGAATATTCTCATCTCTGACGTCTGCTGGATCCTGGAAAAGAAAGAAAAGAAATTCCGACTCAACCTGAGCATATGCTGATTCCAAAATGCATGCAGCCTGTTCAAGCTCTGCTGTGGTGTCGTAAACTTGCAAAAATGCCCTGCTTCGAACTCGATGTTGAACTTCTCTTCAACTGCCGCAAAATCCCGCAGAGCATCGTCACCCATTCCAATCTCTAGCACCGAGCCGGTCAGAATTCGTCGGTCACTCAAATGCGTCTCTTGACTAACTCTCCCTCCTGTAATAATTGAACAAAGCAGATGAAAGGGTAGGAAATAGGGTTCGTGATTCACGAATTCTGCTATGCCCTCAGTGCCTAGTCAGCTCCCTAATCCGACTCCGACGGCGCCCTCGTAACGCGATAGCGATCTTTGTCCCACTCCCTCCTAACGCCATCCACCGTCGACCGAATGGCACCAATCCTGCCCTTCGACCTGCCTCCTTTGCGATCAAAATCCTCCATCCCCAATCTCGCGTCATTAAGATTATTCTCGAAATCCGCCCAGAGGTCCGCGATCATGCCCGTCTCCTGCATGCTATCGACGATATTCTCGGCCTCTTTTTCGCGTTTCTTCTTGTTGAGTTTCTCGCGTGCGAGGATCGCGTCGGACGACAGCACGCCTTGTTCTTCGAGATAACCTAAAAGATTGGCGTTGAGGTGGTATTTCCAGTGTGTTAGTTTATGGCCCATGTCTGCGTTTGCGGCGCAGAAGCGTCCGAGGTAGAAGCGATGCGTTGCGCTGGGGAGAGAATGGCCTTCTTCGTCACGGTCGAAGTCGTTGTGGTCAGACTCCTCCCCTTCGTCATCCGAGTGATCAAGAGGTTCCAGTGTTTTCTTGTAGTACGGCTGGCCGGAGAAGACGAACTCGTAACGCGCAGGGTGTTTGGTTCTGTTACAAGCGTCACAATTTCGTTCATTTTCTTCGTCTGTTCCTCCCATGATAGAGACTTTCATATTTGGTCGTGCTAGAATCGCGCGCTTGAATTCAGTGCCCCATGCTGCAGAGATCAGTCTGCTGCCAGCTTGTGCCTTGACCTGATCATCGATCCGGTTGAAGGCTAGATCGTAGAGTTCGTCTTGGCGTGAGAAAGCTGGGGCGATTTTATTCTTGACCAACCATTCGATGATGTGGATGAAGAGCTCCCGAGGCTTCGCGGAGGCGAAGGAGGTGAATTGGAGTGGGATAGCTGAGTTTGGTCGCCCGTGCCTTCCTACAGTGTCCTCGACCACAAAATCATCTTCGTCTTCCTCCTGTAGTTGGACTTGATTATCCTCAATATCAGTGTCAGTAGAGGAATGGACGGACCCTTCCCGGTCATCGGAATCTGGATGTCCAATAAGACCAAGGTCCAAATCTTGCATCTCTTC
Source organism: Exophiala bonariae (assembly GCF_035927105.1). Taxonomy (NCBI): domain Eukaryota; kingdom Fungi; phylum Ascomycota; class Eurotiomycetes; order Chaetothyriales; family Herpotrichiellaceae; genus Exophiala; species Exophiala bonariae. The sequence goes on from NW_027042495.1 coordinate 709,825, forward strand.
GTCCTCATCGTCAGAATCAACCACGCGAGGGACTTTCTCCCCTGCGCGGCGCCGCCTTAAGAGCTCAAGGTGTTCCTTTGCTTGATCCCGTTGGGTCGTGACGGGGCCGCCCCTGGTTCGGGTCTTAGGAGCACTGAGTTCGTTATCAGAGTCCTGCAAATTTTGCAAGTCGTCCTCAAGCTCATCTTGTTCTTGTCGTCTTCTGCGCTGACTGTCTTTCTTCAGTTTTCTCGCCGACGCATGTTTATCAGACTTCTCGATTCGCTTTGCTGGTGGTATCTCGTCTTCATCAGAGGTAACATATTCAACGTCTTCATCCTCGACCACAAAGTCATCTCGGGTATTCTTCTTTCGAATCTTGGGGACCCAAGCCTCTGGAACCTCATCATCAGAGATGTATTGTATTTCATCGTCATTGACAATGAAGGGATCCTTGGCCACGCCAGACCGCCGTCTCCGAGGCGCCTGTGTCGCCAAAATCTTATCATCATCATCGCTCGTCTCAGCAGAACCAAGATCAGAGAGATGCAAAGAACCACGTGCAGAAGGGGATGGAATCTCCACAGAGTCAAGTGTCTGCACTGAAGGAGAACGACCTAAGCGCGTGGGTGGTGATGACCGCTGCTGTTGTTTCTGTCGTAGACGTGTAGCTCGTTTTGCGAGAGGCGAGCTGCGCGCTGGAGTAGCGAAGGTCGCCATGTCTTCGAGAGTCGGTAGGGGAGAAGATCGGGAAACAAGTCTGCTTGACCGTCGTGGTGGCGGAGAACTTTTCAAGGGTGCGGGCATATCCCTGCCATCAAACATCTTCCTCCTCTTGTGCGCAGGAGAGACAAGATCATCATCACCTTCGGAGTCTTCTGCCAAATCACTCCCCGCAACTTTAGCTTGTTGTTCACCGCGGACTTCGATTTCATCTTGATCTTCGACCCCACCATTTCGATCTCTCTCCAAGACCTGCGACGACGGCTCAGGCGTTGGCAACGAGAACTCCTCACCCGGCAGATCTTGATCCTGAATTTGCGCATGCCTTTCCGCCGTGGCACGAGCATTCACTTTCGCTCCGCCATACCGCACCGCAGCCAACCTGCCCTGCACGGAGGGACTGTAGCTCTGCTTAGCCGGCGACGAGGAAGACAGGGGCGAGAATTGGAGAGTAGTCTGTCGCGCCTTGCTGCGCGCTGACCGCCGCAGGATGGCCATGCATGCGGGTTTGGAGATCGAATGTTTGAGGTGGTTTGGAAGGTCGGGTGGTGAGTTAGGTGGATGTTGAGGGAGAAGGGTGAACTGGTTTAAAGATAGTTGAAGGAAAATGTCAGACAGAGAGAGTGAGAGAGAGAGAGAGAGAAGTGAAGGGCAGATCTGTCGATCATATCATTAGAAAAGTGACTTCTCTGTTACATAGGTTTGTCTATCCCATTGTATGTGAGGATAAATAAGGTTGTGTAATGGGGAGTTTGCTGATATGAGTGCTGGGAATGACGTCTTGCCGAACTCGAACGCGTCTTTTAAAGTGGCAATTCATTAAGACGCGTCGGTGGAAAAACGTCAGCCCACTGTCGCTTAATTGGGATACATATAGGGAGGTCCCACTGTCACTTAAATACTGGTAACGAGTGCCGAGTCCCGAGTATGCATGGCCTTATGAGAATCTCGCAATCTTCGTAGGTGAGAAATTATTGATACTCTTTGGACGCTTTAAAATGAAAGCAGTAGGTATTCATATCAACACAGAGCTATCATAAATATACTCTTCGCTCATGGTAGCTCAATTCAACATGTCTCGAGACAGCAATGGCCCCTAGTTGATCGTAGAATCAGACGTTTAAACAAAGCACAAAACCGCTGCTATACACCAATGTGGCATATTAAGAAACCCAAATCATCCACCAAACATCTCTTCTCTCTCATACAATCAAACCATACTCATGATCCTGCCGATGCCGCTGCAGACTTGGCAGCCTTATTCTTGTTGAACATCCCTCTCAACTTGCGAGCAGCGCCCACAATTGGATCGCCAGCATAGATGTCTTCTTCCTCCTTCTTGACCTCTACCGGCTGCTCTTGCTGCCTCTCTCTGCCCTTCTCACCGCCCCATTGAATTCGAGCTCTTGGTTGCGATGGACCCTCTTGACCGGGTTCAGGAACTGCCGCTGCATGACTTCGCGGTCGATCATCATCGTCACTTTCGCTGGACCCATCATCTCCACCAATACCCAAGGCAGCCAATCGTCGACGTTTTTCCGCAGCTGTCTCTCCCTGATTCCCATTATCATCGTCTTCGTTGGACTGAATAGTCTCCAACTGGCGTCTTCGCGCAGCTGCAGCTGTCTGGCCTTGTGCGTGTTTGGCAAGACTAGTTCGAACATTATGGGTTGGAATATCAGGTGTTTCATCCTCGTCGCTTTCTTCTTCCAGTGTCGAAGTGCGATCGTTGCTGGTTAGCCGGTGAGGCCGAGGTCTTCTACTGACACTGAAATAGTCATCTGCATTTGTTGGACTGTTGCTGCGAGGTCTTGGGGCATCGTGTGATCCGGGTACTTGCAATGTTGAACCTGTTTTGGATCCTGCAGAGCGAGCACCAGGTCGTTGATTTTCAGTTGCCTTTTTCACCTCGCGCTTCAACTCTTCAGGAGCATCACTTTGATCTACCTCATGCATTCTGCTTTTTGCGTCCATTTGCTGCATTTGTTTGATAAAGTCTGCAGTCGAAAGGCGTCGCCCCGATCCAAGGGCGATGGTACCCGGTGCATCCCGTGTCTTTTTCTGGAGACCGGTCAAGCCGTACTGCTCACTCCTGGATATAATCATCCTGAGGCCATCATCTGTCAGGCCATCTGGCCCGTTGCGGTTAGGGATATTCTTTGTAGTTGTGTCCGCTTCTGCGGTACCATCAGTCTCTCCTTCGACGGTAGTATTGGCAGGTTCCGCTCCAACCGCCTGTTTACCGAGACCAACCCAAGTGCTCATCCGCCGAAGTCCCTCACGATATTGTTGTCTGGACCCACCTCCTTCAGAAGGAATAGTGTAAGACTTGATAACCTCGCCATCTTCATCCTCGACAATAATGGTGTTTCCGAACTGATACGCGTGTGCAGGACCCCTCTTTCTTTCGGGTTTCCTGGGCTGCTCTGAGCTTTCCGCTTCGTCTTCCTTCTTCCGGCCGAAGCCCTTCCACTGATCGAACCGGCTTTTGAGGGTTTTCGTTGGCTGTTCAAGGGCGGTCTCAATCTCCTCTTCTATCTCTGAGCCTTCGTCTTTGGGGTGTGGCTCGCCCTTGTGCTTGGTATATTCGCCACTGGTGTCCTTCCTGAGACGATTCCGCGCCTTTTCAATCCTCTGAGCTTTTTGTTCCTCGGTCATATTGGAGGTATCGACAGTGTCAATGACATTGCCCTCCTCATCCTCAATAACAAGTTCATCACCTTCTTGGTACGCCTCGATATCAACATCCTGACCATCGGGCAATGAGGATTCTGATCTCCGTCTGCGTCGTGAACCTCGTTTCCGATCACGATCAGCGTCCGTCTCCTCGGGGCCAGGTGATGAGGTTGAGGAATCACCCAGTCGGTCTTGACGAGATTCTGGCGATGGTTCTTCAGACTTCTCGAATAAAGTGTCAGAACCCGATTCTTGTGTCGAAAGAGCTGGTTCAGACCGTCTCGCCGGTGCGATCGCGCTCTGACTGATGGGTCCACCAAGACGGATATCAGACTCCTTGTCGCGTCTACGGCGTCTGCGAGCCCGTCCATGACTCGACGAGCGTGGTGCTGGTTTATTTTCGTACTCATCCTCACGTTGGCGGCGGAGGTGTAGCTTTGGAATACCAATAGGAGGCAACTCGCCGGGCGGGACGTCCAATTTTTCGTCGACATCGGATTCGACAGACATGCGTGACATTGACCTCGACTGTGAGCTTATCCTTGGCAATCGGTTCATCCAAGCGGAACCCTTTTCGTTGTCTTGGGTATAGGAAAGTGTAATGGTCAGAGTGTTGATACGCTTTCCCAATGTGAACACGGCGATGGACGACCCATGAACGAGAATTGACGAGATGACGAGAAATGTTGTTATCGGCCAGACCAAGTAGATCAAGTCATAATCCTTTGAACCCGGTTCTGGGAGGACGGCCAGTGGCTCAGTCGAATCTGTTTCAAGCTCCGCACGAGCAAGAATGGCGACGAAGATCGCACCGACTCCGATGGGTCCAAAATGACCAGCAAACAAAGCTTCTCGCCAATTCCTGACATCCGGTATAAAGGGCTTCAATGCCAACATGACCGGGATGCGTCGGAAGAAAATGACAAATACCGCAATAACGACCAGCCTCCAGGGGACCATCCCATGTTCGGGTGCGTTGAATTGATCCCAGGGAATTATGGTACCGAAGTAGACAAAGTAAGCCAAGTTGATGAGCAAGTCAATAACATTGGAAACATGAGACTCCTCTGTCTTTTCAGTGAACCATCCATCATTGGAGAAACCAACTCCGGCGGCGAAGCCTATGAGGAGGTCGTCCATGCCAAGCAGACTGCCGGAACCTGCACAAAACAAAGCCAGGACAAAATAGAACACGAGGAAGCTTTCACGATCGATCAAGCCTTTTCGTTCTGCCCATTTGATGGCATGGCGACCAATATAGCCGATCATGACGCCGAAAAATGCACCAAATATACATTCGTACAGAATGGTGAAGCACACCCAGTGATACACCACCTCTTTGGCACCAAGGTCATATCTCAGGAGATATAGAGACAAATATATGAATGGAAAAGCCATGCCATCGTTGCAACCGGATTCAGCGGATAACAAATCTCGAAGATGTTTCGGAACACGCTTGGCGAACTTTCCCTTTCCGACAACTGAAGAGGCCAAGACAGGATCAGTGGCTGTGACGCAAGCAGCACAAACCAGCGCCTCCAACCAAGTCAGAGGTTCAATCATCCACCATATGAAGAGGCTGGTGATGAGCCAGCCAAAAGTCATGACTGGGACGAGTAGGAAGACAACCGATTTCCAGTGTCGTTCCATGTAGGCTTTTGGCAACTCGACGCCGACGGCAAAGCATTGTACCACGAGTACTATGCGAGAGAACTCGAGCGTGATTTGATCGGTATTGCCCCAGGTCAAGGGGTTAATTAGATTGGCGGCATGAGGTCCGAAGATGACACCACATATGGTCGCCACCGTAGCTTCTCCAATGTACAGTTTCTCCTTAATAAAGAGGGAGCATAGCATGAAAATGCTGGTGAAGCCGCCGAGAATGATGTATACCAAATGCGGCTTGTTTATAGACAAATGATCCCAAGCCATCTTGAACAGATTCCTCGAATATCGAACGAAATGGACAAAGTCCTCCTCCCAGGGTTGAGGTGGTGATCGTAAGTTGTGGCCAGCTCCGGGTTTGGTGACAGACTCCTCCGTATTATGTATGTATTAGACAATATCTATTATCCTCTGGCCACTTGTGGGCAGTGTGTGTTTTTCTTTCCCGGATTCTGTTTGATTATCCCCAATCGCTCAGTGCTCGGTGGTGTAGATCGCAATACGGGACCCGATGCATTCAGGTCGAGATGAGTCCGAGTTTTTGATGGAATGGTTCAAAGGCTTGCTTCGACCCTCAAGATCTCGAGCTTGCTATGGGAGAAGCGCAGGTTGACAAGTAGTGCGAAAGCCTACAAGATGGTGCGAAGGGAAGGGAGAGAAAAGATAAAGCAGGACAGCCAGCAGAGGCCCGCTGAAAAAAGGGTGGGGCCCGATGACACCGAGCTGGCAGGAAGTCAGATACCAAGAGTCCAAGAGAGATCAAGGCGGTTCGAAGCCCAGACTGGGCTGACTTGATCGTGACAAGTCGACTTAGCAATGGAGCTTGTGGCCTCAAAAGAGGAGCAAAGATGAGTATGCCAAGTTGCAACGAAAGCACGTTGCAAACAGAATTTGGGCATTTGATGCTGGGCAGCGTAAGTGGTGGAGTATTGGGGGTGAATCAGTGACAGGATTGGAGGTGTCAAGTGGAGGCGGCGTGGTGCGAAGCGGATAGATATCCCTGCGCAGCAAGACGAGGGAGAGCAGTTCTGAGGATGCGAGCCAACCACAGAGGACGCCCGCCGCCGATGCCAGCCAGGGCCCAGGAGGCCGCCACCCTCAACACAGATTTGCACCTGGGACTCGGCTTCTGGCCTGGCACGACAAGAATATTTCGGAGCGGATCCTGAAATAGAGTCGGATATCTGGCTTCTGATCCAAGTCAATCGCGTCGGGAGACCCAGGATAGTACTGTAAGTACGGGGAGATTCGGAAGCCAACCGATGTTCTGAAGAGAAAGGGGGAGATTCAACAAAGATGCGTCTTGTTATCACATCGTTATCTGACACTGAAATGTGAGTTGTAAGCGATAGACATACTTTTTCATTATTACGGAGTATGCTGGCGTTGACCGAGAGGGTCCTCTTGGTACGCCAAATTCAAACCAGGAAGGAAAGGCCTGTCTGGACTTTCTTGGGCGGAAGTCACGGGTGACTTGGAGTCTATGAGGTCAAGCCTGGAAATTGGTTGGCTGTACTGACGGCTAAGGAGGAACCCCAGTTGGGGGAGGTGAGAAACAGCCTCTCAGCGGGCGGTTGGTCTCTCAAGGGAGCTCGCCGGACTGTCTTGGCACGGCGACCCTTGGACCATGCTCATTATTTATTATTTCTTTGGGCAGTCGATGGCCCTTCATAAGCATGCCGCTCACCCCGGATTCCAGTTATACGTAATCGCCCGGAGACTGTTACAGCAGAGATCGGTACTAATGCCATCAGAGATCACTGCTGCTCACCAAAGAGCCTTCTTTCTCATCACGTTGTGAGTTAGGTAGGTGACAGTTTACCTGCCAGGTATTCACGCTGGGCACCAAGACCCATGTGTACCTACCTAGGCAAGTAGTGTTCGTAGTCATTGCCCACTAAGCGATACCTTAATCAATCAGCGCTAGACAAGAGTTCTGGTTTATTCGATCTGGTTTGATGTTCGCCGCCAGAAGGAAATAAAAAAGAGAGAAAGATTCTTTGGTCACACCGATGTATGCAGCGTTCGTGTCACTGCATCAAGCGGGCATGAGGAAAGTTGCACGGCAGTGCAGTAGAAAGAAACTTGGCTCTATTCGTGCCCAGGGTAGGGAGGTAGATAAAGGGACTAATCGACCTCGCTTCCCTAATCTACGAGTAATGACGAGTTGCTTGCATGCAATCAAGAGGGAGCATTTTGTTCATTGCAAAGATAGCCGGCGACATCTCAGCCATTTAGCTAACACCTCCAGTGTCCTTGCTGCTCCATTATGTCCGGTCGTAGAGCATTAATCTGCAAAGCTCCTCCCAGCCAGCCCCTGCTTTTGTCCCATCCATCCGACCTTCCCCTAGCTTCACATCAATCCTCATGATCGTGACATCCATTATAGCACAGCAATAAGCTCCTCATGATACATAGCCACCCAGATCCCTGTCCGCTGTGCTGGGTTCAGCGCAAAAGACCGCCCTTTCTAACTCGAACTTTTTCCAATCTCCCAAACGCCAAATGAATAGACCTTGCTTGTTGCCATGTCATCACAGATTTCGTAGTCGGGGTATATCGCGTGCATATGTCCTCGCAAATCCTATGTATCCACGTCGTGGGGGGGTATTAGTTTCATGACGAAAAGAATAAATATCAATCAAAGCTGGTGCTGTGAAGCTAAGAAGTGAAATAGAGCAGCCTTCTCAACGTCATCCGCGAGCAGAACGCTTCTGCTATGCGATTGAGACCGAAGCCAATGCTCGTTCTTTGATATGTTCGGCTTGTGTTTCAAGTGATCGTGCCATCAATTTAAAGACTAGCAAAACCGTTAGAAAGGGCGTCTCCTCACCAGGATTTGAGCGATGCTTACCTGGCCAGACCGCTTCTCTTTCCAGTATGTGTGCAGTTAATACGAGGATTCGACTTCCATACCCGCCTTGGCGAGCCGCAATCAAACCAGGCCCGCCTCGCGATTCAATCTTCTGTTCTGCACTGGACAAGACTTCTTCAATCTTCTGGATCAGTTTCCGGTCTTCGTCTTCGAGAAGGAGGATGCCTGGAATCTCCACTAGACTCATATCGTCACGACCAATGATTCCAACGTATTTGCCCACCCTCTCTTGGACCGTTGCGATCCACTCGGCCACCACTTGGGCGCAATCAAATGCACACATTGCAGACTGCGTGGGAAGCTCGCGCGACGATTGTTCTGCAAAGGTTAGACCTAATTTGTCAGACATGGACAAGGAGTCAGCTGCGTAGAATGCTGCTTTCCGGAGGTGTCGTTCTCGTCGCGAGGAACGCGAATCCCTGGCTTCCTGTTCGCTCTGGGCTCCAAAGTGGTGCGAACCATTGCTCATGGGTGGCATTTGCTCTTGGCCATGATTCATTGCATTGTCGTTCGGTGGACTAAGTTCCTGTTTCACATCATTGGTTCCCTGTGCTTGCATGGTGTCTGGCCCCTTCGCTAGTTCTTCGGCCATTGCGTCATAATCACGTTGCCAAAATGCCTCTTTGGATCTCCCCAGATTCACAAAAAGACGTACGTAAGCCAGGTCGAGCAACGGGATGCAGTCAGCAGAGAGTGGTCCCGCTCCAAATGGATTGGGACGCTCGAGGCTGTGGCTTGGGTTGCTTGCCCACGCAGCTTGCCAAGCCCGGAGTGCCGGTTCAATATGTGCATGCATTTGCTCCGTCTCGCTTGTTGACCACTGTCGTCCTAGGTGTCGCTGACGCGTCTCCCAGATGTAGTTGTGCAGCGCGTTGACTAGGATCAAACAGCCAAAGGTGCTGGGCCTAAGCTCATTCTCTGCCGTAACTCCCATATTCGATGTGGTGCTATTCCGCCGTTTCTGGCGGGGAGCTGACATCAATAGGTGAGTAAGCGATTCGGCAAACGTGATTGAGTTCATCTCGGCCTGCGCCGCACCCCCAAAATTTCGCCATGTCTGCGCAGAATCAGTAGCCCAGAGTTCTTCGCTGCAAGGCAAACTCAGACGGATCTCCGAATTGGTCAAAGCTGGCGGATGGTTATATGCAGTCACGAGCATGCTCGAGAGAATGAAGACCGCATACAGTGTCCGTTTACGCTCTTCCGAGTTCTTCCACTCGAGCCAATCCGAATCATCCGGCTCGTTCACCATTGAATTCCATCCATTGTTCGAGATCCCATTGGCGTGCATGTTGCCGTGGAAATTACTCGCGGTAGCGTGGCTTTGCGCCGGTCGAGCGAGCTCTGCTCCACGCGCAAGACTGACAAGAGCGGCACAGTGATTGCTTGCAAGTTCTGCCGCAGTCTTGTCACCACAATTGTGACCATAAATGACATTTAGCAACATGGCTTGAACGAGCCACAGAGGGGTGTCTTCTCGTTCTGACGAATGTCGGGGTGCGAATTGAGTCTTTGTCATGTTTGCCTTGCGCCGCTCTTCCAGATAGCTGCTGATGAGCCGTTTGGCACATTCGAACAAATCCTTGGAATGAAATGACTCGTGTTCGTAGAGCGCCCCGATTGCGGCAATAGAGAGAATAAGACAACTTCCACCTCCTGCTACCATTGACTTTCCGTATTGAGACTGTCCAGGTACGAGTCTGATGGGTGTGGTATACTCCGGCGACTCAAAATTCAAGGTTGGTATGTGTAGAAACGGTAGGTGGGGATGAAAGTATGTAATGTATGCAGCGACGTAGCGTTGTAACTCATGTGTGCTGGGGAAAGTGTTTACATTGAAGCCTTTCGCTCGAGACGCGGGTGGCGGTGACAAGGGAGAGCTAATAGCGGGTTGAGAATATTTGCGTTGCCCGAATCCCGCGTTTTGTGAGAGGCCTGCAATCAGAACGGAACGGATGTTATCGTTGACAAGCTCAGAGGATGTCGTTGTCATGGAATTCTGGTGAAGACTACTCTCCATGGAAGCATTGGAGATACTCGAAGTCGGCCCATCGCGACTTGACGGTAGTTGATAACCCGTGAAATGGATATTCGGGTGCATGTTTATCTGATCCATGTTGGACATGTCCGGTGGGCTTTGAAGGTTCATCTCGAGAACACCCCCCTGGGCCAGCAGTGACTTTGGTGAAATGGTACCCACAGGGGCATTGACTAATTCGCTGAACGTAGACATGAGATCCATGCTCACAGGGCTGTTCACAGCTTGTGCTTGAGCTGCAAGTGCATGGGACCACATGCTTGCCGTTGAAGCAGAAGGATGGTGTATAGAGGCAATATTCTGGTCGTTAGTCATATCGACCATGCCAGCGGGACTATTGGTGCTCATTGCGGAAGGTGACGAATCATCAATGGCATTTTCATTCGCTTGGGCAAAGGACATTTGATTCTCGAATCCATGGGCCATCCATTCGAAATTAGCATCGTCCTCCGCTAGAGCATGAGAAGCCATCATCCCCGGAAACATGTGCTGATATGGAGATTCAGATGTGTCCATTCCCATTCCCTGGAGACCTGACATGTGGAGCGCATGCGGGTTTATGGTGTTGTCAAAGTCGTGCTCGAAATTCATACCACTCATCCCATATTCAGCACCAAATCCTCCAAAGGGAGGAGCTGTGCGTAGGCCACTGGACAGGTCCAGTGGTATGCTTTGAGTGTCCAGCTTTGGCAGATTGAGTAGAGGAGGTTGATGACCATTACTGTGCATACGATATTGGAACCCCTGAGAATTAGGGACCATACTCATGCTGTTATGGTGACTGTGACCGGCCATGTAAGGGCGTCCATAGTTGTTGGGGGAGTTGGCAAGCATGCCCAGCGTTCCAGCGTCAACATGACTGAGTGTGTTGGCTCTGGGTCTCATGGACGCCGCGTTGCCCGTCGTGGAATTCTTTCGAACACGTCCAGTCGCAACTCCAGCTGCACTCTCCCTCCTTCCGCCGCGAGGCCGGGAAGCAGGTGTAGTGGTTGAATGTAGCTTCTGTTGGTGGCGCAGGAGCAAATCTCTGCGGGCAAAGCAACGGGTACATTCGGGGCACTCGAATGGTTTCTCCTTCGTGTGGGATCGTTCATGCCGCTTTAAATGTTCGAGTCGCGCAAAGGATCTATTGCAGGTAGTGCAAACATGGGGACGAGGTTTGTCCGTTTTGGGAGGAGGGAAGATGGGAACTGTCGCTACATTGGAGGTAGTCGAGCCATTAACGGACGCCGGTTTGCTAGCTGAACCAGAGGTATTAGATGTGCATGGGCCTGGGTGCCGACTTGAACTTACCATTGGACGACCCTGCGCTCTCCATCACCTGGCTTGAGGCAGTTTCTGGTGACGAAACAGCAACCATACCTCAGTGTGATGCGTGATTGCTAGTGCCAGCTATCCGCTGTCTCTTTGAGTCGATGCTCGAAAGAGGCCAAAATTGGACCCTTGGGAGACGTCTATCCCTCCTTCCGATTTCTCGAGTACTGTAGAACCACGGCTTCCAGTTTGGTATAAAGAGTCGATGCAGATTTAGTCCCTGCTTTTGCAGTGACCTACTCCACTCCACTGCACTCGACTGACCCACGACTCGCACAGTACGATTCAAGATTATGTCTCTCTGCAAGAATCAGGTCGGCAGGTCAAATCGCCATCAGAGTCGCACTTAATCTCGATATTCCCAGGATCGACCAGAGGAAGGTTATTTCTCCGTCGAAGAAAAGGAACCAGCAATCTGTAATGGGAGTCTGCGCCAACGCAAACTGTTCCCACAGGACGAGATGCAGACTGGAAGACGAACGGCCGGCCCAGGAAGTCAGAGTGGCAAGAGAGCAGTAACGGGAGACTAGAATCTAGTGTCCGTCAGCGATCAATCCGGCGACCATGGGTTAAGAATAATAGTGCTATACAATGGGAGTGGTTCATGCAACAGAAGGACTCGCCTACCTGAGGATTCGGGAAGGATGAATGAAGTCGAAGGTGTCACACCAGGCACACTGTATACAAAAGCGCAGGAAGGTGCGGCAGTAAACTGGCCTGGAGGGACAAATACTATGCTATGCTCGAGAAAAAGACCAGCAGTGGATAGGTGCTTTCGGACGCAGAACGTCACAGGTGGGTGGGCTCGAATGGTGGTTGGTAGCAGGACAGAAAATTGAACCTGCAGGGCCCGGGTGAGGTGCTAGCAGGATTGGTAGAGTGCCCGTTCAGGCAGGAGATGTGCGTTCTGGAACGCTGTTGGTTCAAGAGTGACGCCTCAAAAGGATGCCAATGGTCAGAGGGTACCTACTCCGTACCTAGGCTGAGAATGTCTGTTTGTCGGGAGAGCGAGAAGTGAGAGGGAATTTTTGGGTTGCTTGAGCCCACGAAATGGCATGTACTTTGGAGCAGTGCCCGAAGAAGAATTTGGAGTATCAAGGAGGGGAAGTCCAGTGCCTCGGGGTGGGATCAAACAGATTGTATTGTTGAGTCGCCTGAGAGTCAAGCTGTTTGGGCAATTGAATTACAGCGTGCGCCAGGACAGAAAAAAAGACCTCACTCAGTCGTGCGAACCCAGGCAGTGGTGTCAAGAAGAAACATTACGGACTATTTGGTGAATCGAGGTCACAGTGGCAGTTAGTTAGTGGTGGCGGGAGGAAATGCTATCTTGCGCGAGAAAATCAAGAACCTGGGGGAGCCCGGGGGGGTTGAATTGACCAGCGCCTAGGGGCTGCGTATCTTGCATCAGAGGCCTGTAAGCTCGAGCATTTTGTGGGCAGTGGTGGCCAATGATCGGCAGGTGGACAGGCCCGTGAGACCAGGGATCACTGGCTCCCTCCACAGCGGTTTCCTCCCGCCGAGCTAGCCCAGTCCCCCCAAGTCCTAGCTTAGAAGCTACAAACTCAGTACCCCAGGCACAATGCCGAACCTGTGATGATTGACAATTATTGCGAGCACCACCGACAAACTAGGAGCGAGGCGAGAGCCTGCAAAGACTTCTGACTCCCACCTGCAGGCCGTGAGCCAACGTGTACTCGTACTCAGCGTACAAGTTCCCAATCCCGACTAAGTTTTGACTCGCCATCAATCCCCAGATACTAACTAAATTAGTTACCTGGCAAGGGTGCTGGCAGCTTAAGGGAGCTACTACTCCCTAAATAATGAAGGTGCGACATGGATTTTCTGAGAGCCTGAACAGAGTCAGATGAACAGCAGGACAGTTGCCGGTCCCGCTGACCTTGTCAGTACACGGCTGGAAGTGCAATTCCCAAGCTATTCGCCCTACTAAACAAGTTAGAGGGACTTTCGTGGGCTTCATACTTCCGGCACTCAGCACCAGAGACATTATCTTGTCTTCCCGAATGGATTCCGAATGGATGTTGAAAGGTTCCCTCAAAAAGAGAAAGCCCATTCGACGCCGAGCTTGCAATTCTGGGGATGCCTACAACCGTGCTTCGCAGGCACCGGTGTCTACTGGCGTTCTGGCGCCCACTCCGCCGAGTCATCACTGTTGCATTAATCCGGGACAAGACCCTGAACGTGGAAGTGGATTTACCGTCTCCATTTTTGGTTTGACATTCCTTCCAGTGACATCCGTTTCGGTATATTGGTGTTATTAAGAGAATCCATTGAAAGCATGTGGCAAGCGCCACAAACGCAAGAGATAAATTGGGCGTTGCATTGACTTTTGGTTGAGGATGAGCCATGCAACATACCGACTAAAATCAACTGGATATGCAGCCTATCCTGTCCTTCTCTAGGCAGCTGGTGACTTACTTGCACGAGTACTGCTCGTACTTGTCTCTTGGTCAGATGGTTTCGGTTATGCATGAAGCAAAATATACCTGAACAAACTGCACAATTATTGTCAGGCTGCAAGCCCTAGATGGTCGGCTGCTTTGGAGAGCCCCTCTGAACCACTCTCTGTGTCCGAAGCCTGTCGAAGAGATGCCCAGCCTAAATTATCTCCAAGGGCTAATGACGCCCAGGGGGCCCTTGGGATGCCGAAATAAATGCCCCAGACTCACTAACCAAGTCCACCATGCACCTCATCCCCAGGGTGCAACCTCCAACCACTCAAATGATTTATTGTTCAATCCACCAAGACCCCCGATTGACTCCTAAGCGATTCATTTTATCAGGTCCTGCCACTACGAGGTACAGTAAGTACACTACGACTGAGGAAGCAATCGCCTACACGGTTCCCGTCAATCACTTGTCGACCAACACTCGCACTATTCTCAGAGATAAACAGTATTCGATCGTTCAGGAGAAGATCATCATTTCCGGAAATGCAATATCCGTAGAGTAACATCTCTCGTCTGTTCGCCCGACTACAGGGAAACGAAAAGTACTTCAAGGTCACAAGCAACTCGGGAGAGAAGATGTTCATACCCGTATCCGTACATGGAGGTGACTCTGGCGTGCGTACCATGTCATTCCCATGGGTCCACTCGCTCAATACCCAGCGTCAATTGTTGTCCAAGCTCGAATCAGTACTCTTTATTCTCGTTGGTTGGCATCGGGGGCGCAAAATACTGTCTTTCCAGTTTCCATTCATCTCCCGACTTGATTTAGGTTAAGTATGGATCAGATGCAATGTTAGCCAGTACGCCACATCCGAGACACGATATTGTCATTCGCAGTACGAGGTATTCGACCAGGGCCTGATACGTTGATCAGATTCGTCTATATTTACGACTACGACTTCGCGTGGACGTTCGGTATCAGGATTGGAACCAATATAGTACTATACTACCTTGGTGAACCCGGACCAGACCTTGGCCCCAGAGGAGGGCGACAGCTCGGATTACTAGCCTGGCCGCATAATAATGGCCACGATACCTCTCCAGTCACCAACATGACTGTCGTTTGAAAAGAAAAATAAAGTACGAGAATGTCACGCAAGGCCTGTCATAGGACTTCTCGAACCGCATCTCTGGGCTCGCCGAAACTCTTCCGCCCTCAAACACATCAGCCAATCTGAATCTCATGGGTGAGGCCCTTAGAGTTTAATGCAATTCAAATCCTGTACCAAATCCGTGTCTGCAGAGACAGACCCAGAATATGACTGGTCCATGCAAGAAAGATGGGCGGAAGGAAAGTCTTGCTCCAAAAACTCTATGATGCACGGATCACGGATATCGAAACTGACTATCTCCATGGAGAGAAACGTGTCTCCCGAAGGAAGAAGGCTGATGCAAGTGCAGTGCACGCCCACGTCAACACGGAAAATCTGGGGTGGTCATGAGACGGCCTAGACAAACGAATGCACGTCGTTCGAAAGAGCTAAACCGCGATGGAGGTCATCCCCACAGTCTCTAATCCACCCTTGTTGCTGCCATGTTCGAGCCGGACAAATTAGTGTTTCCCAATTAGACTAACCGTTCAAGTACCTAGCTGGATGCAGGAATGCTCACTGCAGAAGGGCATTTGAGAATTATCAGGAGAGGTCGTCGAGAATCGCCGTATCATTATTTTGCTGCCTACTCGTGTAGATGGTAAACAAATGGACCCGAATACTTGATATCAAAGTACACTAGACTGTATCATCGCTATAGAGCATGGCGATCTCACCTGACATCGATTATCCTTAACTTTGTAGAGGTCAAAAGTCCGAGGCATCAAGGGGTCCAGCCTTGTGCAGCGACAGTTTTCATCGCTGTGTTCAAATTTTTGCAGCACTGTACCCAAGAGCCATTTGAATTACTCCGCAGAGGCTCTGGACTCTGATCATGTCTCATGAAGATCGATCGGAGAATTACCTTGAGCACCACTCGTATTTGATCAAGTGAGTTTTAAAATACGATGCGAATTTTCATCCCCGGCGTTCTAGCTGGGGAGGGAACGGCCGTCTGTACGGTCAAAAGCAGCCACACTTAAAGCAACATCAAGTACGGATACCAAGGATCGATGATCTATTGTCTGGCAATGATCGGCTATGACTGTCTTCGTAAGTCAAGGTCAAGGCTTGAGCCAATGATCTGACTTGTTTTGTGACAAGGCACCTGATCAACTGGCCTCGCAATCTGTCTGTCTCCCACGAGGACGCTAGGGACTGTCCTGGACCCGTCTTTTCATCCACGGAGTACCGATTTTTTATCCCAAGTGAACGCCGTCCACAAGACTTCTGGCCACTGACAGAGGAGCTCTTACAACGGCACGACGTCTGGTCCAGGCGATATGAAGACTGTTGTCCAGGCCTCCGCAGCAGCAGCTACTGCGGCTCGACATCTAGCACAGCGCCCCTTCTGTATCATTTCGTAGGTGGCCAACAAGACCTGCCGTGCTGAGACACATGGATACCAGATCGCATCAATAATTGCCCTTTACAGCCAGATTTATGGGTCCCACCGTTTCTGAGCTCTGTACCATCGTCAACATGTCAGTTGGCAATGCCTGTGAGTGATGCATTATGACGGTAAATTGATGCCAAATCGCTCAAAGCGTTCTGTGGTTTTCACGACCAAATCGCAAATGATGACGTTGATCAGCATGTGGTCTCTGAAAACACAGCGATGACGCCTCAAGCATAACACCCAGAGTACTGGAATCTGGGGGAGTGCAGATCGTGGAGCGAAAATCCATCATGGTGATCATCGTAAGTCAAGAATGGGATTCTTCCAAAGTTGACGTGCACCCGGTGCTCAGTTGCAGCTACAGGGAAAATTTTGAACACCTGTTTGCATGCGTGTCAACTTTTTACGCTGCATCAGCCACCTGGGCTTGTCGATCTTGATCATCACTGTCGCAGGCGATCAATTACTCCCCACGATCTGCCACCAAGTTTACTGGTCGGCGCACCCCAGGCACCTGGGTGACACCCACCACATCGGAAAAAGAGGCTCGCCCATCCTTCTTTTCACGCTGATCTGCAAAATTCACTTTCAATTCGAGACCGAAAACCCGTACTGATCGACCACTTTAAGCTGCTTATATTAACTGCATAGTTGGAAGTTACATCCGAATACAATCGAATTCACACGGGACCAAGAAACTGATCTGCAAATACATGCTTGAGCGGATATACGAGTACCTCTGACAATATGCTGTCTGGCTTCAAGTTTGAACTCCTTCCATGTGAGTCGCTCGTTGTTGGCGTGTCCAAAACCTGCTTGATTTCCATAGTCACTGTCTTCGTACAGGATTCGAATGGAAACCTAATTAGGCATCCCGGTTGGTAGGGAGGGGCTGTGTTTTATCCCCTTGGCTCTTGGAGGGGCACGACAGCTCTCCCCAATGCCAATGCTTTGAGCTCGGGTCTCGGTGTGTTCGCGTCCCGTACCATGAATACATATGTACTTCCACAGAAAAATGCGGGAGCACTGATCGATTTCACGATCCACTGATGTGATTAAACGTCTCTCGTCTTCCACACAGATTTGTTGACCAAGAGTCAAAGCCCCATTGCCATGCACATGGAGTAGACCGGCTCGTCAGGAACGGAAGGCCGGTCCCACAAGCCTGCGGCCCCCTCGAGCAAGTCCACCGTCTTATATGCACAAGGCTGGAGTCTTCCTCGTGAACGCCTGTACAATGGATAGCCCCAGAGGATGGAGTCCTCGTGTTCACGCTGAGCCAGCAGGTGGACACAATAATGCACCAGGCACCCTCGTCCGGGATTCGGCCGTGCCTGGCAACCACAATGTGCCAGACAATCCGGATACTGGCAAGAGGGTAAGCAGTTCGTGCCAAACGAACAATCCAGAAGATATCCTCACACCCTCCCCCCAAAAACCCGTAGTTATTTCGTGCCGGATAGCCAGCTCGCGACTCCACCAGGCGTGGTGGTGTCTTGCATGCACCCCAAGGATCATTTCTCGATGGACAGCCGATGTCGTGCACACCGAGTCGACCGCCATCAACACTATCGTCCAATTGGTCTCGGTTGTGGAAACGATACCTATACAAATCGGGTGAATGCAGTTCCTTCGCAAGCGCCCGCTGGGGGCGCTACGACTGGTGCTCGTCGCTGGGGGGTCGACACAAGTTCAACCGCAGGCTTGTCCCTGCGAGAGGCAAGAAGCCATCCCATCAGATAGTAATTAATCGAGCGTTGCAAAGGATCCATCGAGTTGACACCGGAGAATGCCTGCCTGCGTCCGTTCGTCTGATGCCTAGACACCGGGACCGGCGAACATATGTACAAACTAGTCGTACGGACTACTGCTGTAAAGAGTATTCCATAGGGACCATTATCGTTTGTTGAACGCCTCCCCTTCTAACATGCTCTCTCTTATCCTCTCTGTCCACCCCCTTCGCCCACATCGCTTCTCATCCCCTGCATCTAAGCTCCACCGGTCCACTCCCACATTGAAGTTCATCCTCGTCGTGACCAGGAGTTCCCGGCTACCATACAGTGCGGAATATCCCCGTTGGGTCGGGGGTTGATATAAGTGCCCCCATTTGCCTATCTGGCCTCGCCTGCATCTGGTGCGAGCTCTTTGTGGCGCTCTGAGGCGATTTATGATACGAAGTTGCATTGCCACAATCATGAAATGAATACATGCTTCGTCACTCGCAAGCAGAAGCAGAGTCAAGTTTGCCTGTATCTTCATGAAGTATGTAGGTGAATGTGCAGACTTATGTGATCGATGCAAGTTCATCGGTCCACTTCCCGGGATCTGTTGTCGGGATGTACTGGCATTGTCGTAGACCCGCCATCTATGCCCCGGGTTTTGCTGAAGCTCGAGTCATCTCACTAGTACAGGAACCCGGGTTTCACATGCTGTTCATGATAGCTCCCGTCTACATTGCTGTGCGCAATCCTAACTGCGTTCCACTGGAGCTCGGGCGCCACCAGGGGGAGGTTTGTTGGGAATCAACAAAATGATTGCCACTGATCGATGCCGTGGGCAGCTCCTACTCTGGAATGAAGTTGTTTCAAGAGTTGCAGCCAGCAATTGATCTCTGCGGGAATTATGAGTCTAGACAGAAGTGAGTGGTCTTCTGTGCAAGAACAACGTTTGCAATCGTGAGCTACTCGAGAATCATGTGGGCTGGCAAAGAGGTGTATTTCGCTCGGCGGAGTTTCTTTGGTCGAGGAATGCTGCATGGTGACCTGCTCTTGTTCAGATTTACCACTGATAGTCTCCCTCAGATTGTCACTCCAAACATCCTGAATGACCTCTCATATTCTCCATCCTGGCCCCGAGACGTCCTGAGATATGATGGAACTAGTGCGCCATATTCTTTGATCATACACTCGAAAGGTCTCGCTTGAGGCGTACGATCGAGCGCCTCTGAGGCTTCGTGTTCCTCTTTCCACTCCTGCAGATCTCCCCATAAGTGAAAGAGCTTTTCTTTTGTACGGGCCAATTCCACCCCGTTCTTCTCATCCCTCATATCGAATGCCTCTTGATTCAGTAGGAATTCCCCATCGGCATCTGCGACAAGTAGCTGCATTTGGGCACAGACGTTACCGTTACTTGTTTGTGGATTTGCATCTTCAATGAGCAAGAAAAAACGCCAGACCCATTTCACCCCTTCTGCAATACCCTGCGATAGGTCAACATCAGACTCAGGGCCACTGCCATGGTCAGATAAGACGTCATATTCGGAGTCTCTCTGAGGAACTGCAAAGTCTTCCACATTGTCTGGAAAGTAGTCGATAACTCGAACCTTGGACTTGTACTTGCAATTCTGGAATGGCACGGAGAATGAATTTCCCTTGGGAGTTTTCCTCTGCAAAGATGTAGGGTCGAGGATGTCTGCAATCGTTGTACATGGTACGTCATGGTTCAAACACCGTATACTTGAGTTGACTGTATGCTGCGGCCTCTCTTGATTGAGTGTAAGAGGTATGCCTGCCGTTTCGATCTCTGTCTTGGACCTGCGATTTTTCTTTCTGCGTTCTCGCGCCTTTTGCTTTTTGCTCTTGGTCTCTTCTTCCTGCTGATGCTGCTTTTCTGTGTCTGCTTTTCTCTTTTTATTCTGCGCGTCACGCACAAAATGAATGTTCTCTGCTGTTGCCTTTGTTTCGTATTCACGTTTCCGTCGAAGGAGACTCAAAAGCGGATCGTCCCCAGTTGCCTCTCTTGGTTTTCGAAGCTCCACATGGACCTTTCCAAATCTATCTCCATTACACACTCCTTCGACCTTTAGTCCACTCTTGTCGAGTTTGATTTTGACATTGCGCAAGTAGACAAATGATCCTAATGTGACGTTGCTGATGGCAAATTGGTGATGAGCGTCCCATAATGTGACAACTATCGTTCTGGTACCCCATGGGCCCGGCCACGTTTTTGATTCATCCTTGATATAGTTGAATTGATCGCCATCTCGTCCAGTTTCGTCATCGCCATACTGATAGTCGTAAAGTAAAGAGTTTGAGGTGTAGTCTGTTATGGAGAGCTCGGTTCTCAGATCAGAGGAGAAAATTTTTCTCACTTCCCCCAAGAGCTCAACATAGACTGGTGGCCCATTGATAGGCTTCTCAATGGCCTGGATCTCGGTGAACTTCTTTTTGCGAGGACGTGATTGGTCATCTGCGTGTTGCAGACTGCTAGTGGGGAGATTAGCTGTGTTGACCACAGCTGGCCATCTATTTGGATCTTCCTGCTCTGAGATGTACTTTGCGTATTGCAGTTCTGCAATGGTGGGCAGAAATTTCTGGGAGCTTGCTCTGCCTTGAAAAGAATGTAAGGCTGCAGACTTGATATTATCAAGCGAGCCTTGCATGACACTGAAAGGCAAAACGGACCATTCAGTCGCACGATTCGAAAGGCCACAAGAGCCATTGAAGCTTGCTGTCTTGATTTGGCGCAGGATCACCACGTCCCCTTGATTTTCGATACGGGGTAATTGTTCCTTGGAACCGCGAAAGTATCGGAATTCCATCCCCCCCACCCCGTTCCATGATGGGTCATGCAAGCGGAATTTGATCATATAGTCTGTGCCTTTAGATTTAGTTGGTGGTAAGAAATCAAAACAGACTCCAATGACATTTTGCTGTGTGCCGATTGTGGTGAGAGCATTGTGGAGATCAGTAAAGCCTCGAGGGATTATTGACGTATGAGTGGGCATCGCTTCAATGGGGACTTCTTGAGATGCGAGCTCTGGGGTTGTTGGAGGCGATAACGGAATTGAAAGTGCCATGACTAGGCAACATCAGACAATTATAGAAAACAAGTCAAGTAATTATCAATCTCAGTCGCATTCACAGTCAGTTGTTTAGTTGGTGGTCTCCCTTGTCGTGACTTCCACCTCCTCGAGAGACGCGTAGTCACTCAATTCGCAGCGCGCTAGCGAATTGGGAAGACACGTTCGCACGTGATCAGAATTCGTGCCAAGCCTGAGAAGCGGCATGCCAGAAAAGAGTGAAACAATCCAACTGCACGTCCATCTTCACGACCCTGGCCTTCATCACTTGCGCAACTGCCATCACTGGTCGTCTGCGTCCTTTAAAATCCTTACTCTGCTTTGTTCATTGATCTTCTTCAGAACCTCACCTAGTGCCAGATTGAGATCCAACGCAAATTCCAAATTCATCTGAATTATCCCTGAGACGTGCGTCATGGCTGAACGCTACATTCCCGAACATCGCCGCACTCAGTTCAAGGCAAAGAACAGTTTCAAGCCCGACGAACTGCGTCGTCGACGTGAGGAACAACAAGTTGAAATTCGACGACAGAAGAGAGAAGAAAACCTCGCCAAGCGCAGAGGTGTTCAGCGAGGCAATGGAGAAATCGGTATTGGCGGGGATGCTGATAGCGACGATGAGGCTGGAACCATCGAGAGCGAGGTGAGCTACATAATTCATATCCATTGACTATGCTGACCCTCTTCAGTTGAGCACAGAATTGCCAGAAATGGTCAAAGGAGTTTTCTCCGACCAGATCGATGCTCAGATTTCAGCCACCACCAAGTTCAGAAAACTACTCTCCAAAGAACGCAACCCTCCCATCGAGAAAGTTATTGAAACTGGCGTTGTCAGTCGTTTCGTCGAATTCCTCCGATCTCCGCATACCCTCGTACAGTTTGAGGCCGCTTGGGCTCTTACAAATATTGCATCAGGCTCAGCACAACAAACCCAAGTCGTTATCGAGGCAGGTGCTGTTCCTATCTTTGTGGAACTTCTCAGCAGTCCTGAACCAGATGTTCGTGAGCAAGCCGTGTGGGCTTTGGGTAACATTGCTGGTGACAGTCCCGCCTGCCGAGACTATGTCCTCAGCCAAGGTGCCCTGAAGCCTCTTCTCAATCTCATTGCAGATGGTCGGAAGTTGAGCATGTTGCGAAATGCCACATGGACACTAAGCAACTTCTGCCGTGGCAAAACTCCTCAGCCAGATTGGAGTACAGTAAGTTTTACCACCTGCGGTGGATAATTCTCAAACTAACAATCACCAGATTCAACCTGCTCTCCCTGTACTGGCCAAACTTGTCTATATGTTGGATGATGAAGTTTTGATTGATGCATGCTGGGCCATCTCCTACCTTTCTGACGGTGCCAATGACAAGATACAAGCCGTCATTGAAGCAGGCATTCCTCGACGTCTCGTGGAACTGCTCATGCATGCTTCGACATCTGTCCAGACACCAGCTCTCCGATCTGTCGGTAACATTGTCACTGGAGACGACGTCCAGACCCAAGTGATTATCAATTGCGGCGCACTGACTGCCCTCTTATCTTTGCTCAGCTCTCAGAAAGATGGTATTCGCAAGGAAGCCTGCTGGACCATCTCCAATATCACTGCCGGCAACTCCACACAGATTCAAGCCGTCGTGGACGCAAACATCATTCCTCCTTTGATCCATCTCTTGTCTAATGGTGACTTCAAGACGCGCAAAGAAGCCTGCTGGGCCATATCAAATGCTACATCTGGTGGTCTTCAGAAACCAGATCAGATCAGATACTTGGTCTCTCAAGGATGTATCAAGCCTCTGTGTGACCTTCTCGCTTGCCCTGACAACAAGATCATTCAGGTGGCTCTTGATGGCTTGGAGAACATTCTGAAGGTAGGAGAAATGGACAAGGAGGCTGCCGATAACCGTTCTACCGAGGGCCAAGTCAACCGATATGCTCTATTCATCGAAGAAGCGGGAGGTATGGAGAAGATCCATGATTGTCAAAACAACGCCAATGAAGAAATTTATATGAAGGCATACAACATTATCGAGAGATACTTCTCAGATGAAGAGGATGCTGGTGCCGACATTGAGGAACTCGCTCCACAAGCCAACGCCACTGGTTTCACTCTTGGTGCGAATCAACCTCAAGGTCAATTCAACTTCGCAAATGGCAATGACTCCATGGATATGTAATCATCTCACCCAGAAAGTTTTTATCGCCACGACTATCCAAAAGCTTCGTGGCGCCCAGCAATCCCGCCGCTGGAACCAGGTAGACACACGGAAATCAACAATCTCACCGTGTCTGATGTACACTGGCCAGCAAACCCTGGCGCCACATTTGTTGTGTATGAGCCCCAATCCCATACCCCTCAGCCCCATCATCCTAAACCCAGCACGATATTACGCGCCCAGCGAATTCAGCACGATTTTAAGAAATCACCAATGATCACAACAGATGCACCATCATGTATACCCCTCGACACATTCGACATAGCCCCCGCACACCACTCGACACAGCATGCGATTAAGGCGTCCTTCGGCAGTCTCGGAATCAGGAACTGTCAAATCAGGCATTGTTCTCAATAAGGAGAGAAGTGGGTGAATTCATGAGATGAAGCAGGATAATGGAATGGACTTCGTTTAACCTCCCAATGTGCTGAAGCTCTGCCCATGTAGGTCCAACACCTTCACATTTTTAGAACCAATGCCAAAGAATTAAATCAGCCTTCATTCCTGTACCTCGTGGTCAATATACCGAGACAGTGACAATCTTTCGGGCTCGCTTACTTGATTCAGTAATAACAAGACAGACCTAGACTTTCAAAGACCATGTAAGGACGTTGGCCGGGGCGGCCGCTACGACGGTAAGTGCGTTGAAGATGAGGAGATGGGATGATGATGTGGTCTAACTTTTCGAGAGAACAACGGATCTCCAAGAATTCTCCACCAGTCAGAACGTCATGATTGTTCTCGCCAACGCTCGTCTATACAAATGAACGCATCAGCTTGCAACCCCAAGTGGATCCAAGTGGATGCCGAACCCCTCGTGTTCAGCTTTCCTCTTGTCTCGTATCCAGGGGCTTGCATCGCTCCGATTCCTCGAAGCTCACAGCGGCCTCCCGGGTAGTCTTTGGATAATGTATGTACCCCGCAATTTTGGAGTGGAGGAGCCATGGAGGAGGAGAAAGTTTCTGCATCATTCCTTGGTGGTGGCTTACTGGTGCATGCTGGTGGTACTATTTGTCCCCCCTTGGCCGATTCCTACGTAACGATTGTCTGAGTATGGATAACTTCGCCTTTGAAGGAGGAGTAAATGGGCTTTACTCCGCTTTTGATCGCAACATTCAGAAGCGGCCTCATGCATACATTTGTAATTG
The DNA here is from genome assembly GCF_035927105.1 of Exophiala bonariae. Taxonomy (NCBI): domain Eukaryota; kingdom Fungi; phylum Ascomycota; class Eurotiomycetes; order Chaetothyriales; family Herpotrichiellaceae; genus Exophiala; species Exophiala bonariae. Next base: position 734,204 of record NW_027042495.1, read on the forward strand.
CCGTGATCGTTGTTAAGGGTATATATACAGGGTGTGCTGTAGTGTGATCGAGATGGAAAGTTTACACTTCGTCCCTCTACATCATAGGATCCTAGTTCTTGAGTGCTGCCTTACCTTAGTTTCGAGGATTTCCATCAAGCATCATCCCTAAGTCCATCTGACCGACCAATCGGGCGAGACTCGACTTTTTGATATCGGGAGCACTTCGTTCGATTCAGTTCCGATAACGAATTTACTGGCAGTCCAGTTAAAGTTGGCCTCTGATACCAAATATGTCGTCTACCGAGACCATGCGAGCTGTGAACTACCAGGCACGTATTGTCCTTGGTAACTCTTGTTGCCAATTTGTACCTCTGACCATTCCACTCAGGGACCATTCAAGGTCAAGGTCGAAGATGTTCCTATACCCACAATCGAATCTCCCAACGATGTCATCGTCAAGGTCACAACTGCAGGTGAGAAACACGTGATTTATTTTGATATTGGAATGAGCTGGAGGAAAAGATGCCCGATACTCAACTATGAATGTGAGCACTGACATGAAGTATTGAATAGCCATCTGTGGTTCCGATCTCCACATGGTAAGACAGCTGTCTGTTGTATGAGACAATGATTGGATTGATTGTTGACTTTGATGCTATCCTTAGTATGAAGGTCGCACTGGTGCACAAGCTGGCATTACGTTTGGTATGTTTTGTTAGAAGCGCACATCCTGAGTATATAATCAGGCTTACCTTGCATTCAGGCCATGAGAACATGGGAGTTGTGGAAACAGTTGGAGAGGGTGTAACTCTCCTCTCCAAAGGTGATCGTGTTGTTATGCCTTTCAATGTTGCGGATGGACGCTGCACGAATTGCTTCAAGGGCAAAACAGCATTCTGTACAGGTGTTAATCCTGGGTTTGCTGGTGGTGCTTATGGTTATGTGGCAATGGGTCCATATCGAGGTGGTCAAGCACAATACATCCGGGTCCCCTTTGCCGATTTCAATGCGCTAAAGCTTCCTCCTGGTACTGAGAACGAAGCCGACTTTATACTCCTAGCAGACATCTTCCCCACTGGATGGCATGGTGTTTCCTTGAGCGGGTTCCAGCCTGGTGAGACTATTGCTGTCTGGGGTGCGGGTCCAGTTGGTTTAATGGCCGCTTACAGTTCGGTCCTGAGAGGAGCAAGCAAAGTCTTTGTTGTGGATCGTGTACCTGAAAGACTGGCAGCGGCTGAGAAGATAGGAGCAATCCCCATTGACTTTTCCAAGGGTTCAGCTGTGGATCAGATTTTGGAGAAGAATGGCGGCATGGTTGACAGAACTGTGGATGCAGTTGGATACCAAGCTGTTGACACTGGAGGCAAGACTGAGCAGCCAAACATTGTCCTTGAGGACATGATCAAAGCTACCAGACCCTGTGGGGGTCTCGGTATTCCAGGTCTGGTGCTAACCCGGAAATGGTCGATTGGTCATCTTCTAACATTCGTTAGGTCTTTATGTCCCTACCGACCCAGGTGCTCCAGATGAGAATAGTGCAAAGGGTCGCATCAGCTTGAGTTTTGGAAAGCTCTTCGAAAAGGTAGTTCTGATGATGATGGTGGCAACCCGAGAAACAACTTGTAGCTAACTGCAAAATAGGGGCTCTCACTTGCCACTGGACAGTGCAACGTGAAGCAGTATAACGTGCAATTGCGGGATCTCATCATCGCCGGCAAAGCAAAACCATCATTCGTTGTGAGCCACGAAATTGGCATTGAAGACGCCGAAGTTGCCTATGATAAGTTCGACAAGAGAATAGAGGGATACACCAAAGTTTTAATCCATCCCAATGGGCCTTTGTGAGGCACAAGGTATCTCTTCAGATAGTGTACCTCATGATACAGAATGTTTCCTGAGATGGGATGATCTTGGATTGGTAGGTCATGATCCACAGATGAGAGCTTGAGCAAGGCGGGGTCCTTCAGTGCAACAATGGCTGTAGGCAGTATAAGTATGTAGCTGCAAAATTATCGTCGACTTGTTCTCAACAAGAGATCTGGTGGTCGTAATTTGATTTGCAATCAGAACGAGGCTGGTAGAATGTTCATAGGTGTGAACGCCAGTGGCCCCAAGCGGCCCCTTTCAATAACCGAATGAGGCTGTCAAACACGTGACTCTATAGCTGTACCACCGGATTAAGAAGCTTAGCCGAGCTACGCAGTCCCATCGCGGGTACAGTATCCGAAGCAGGCTCCAGGCTCCCTGAGGATCGGTTGTTCGCATTTCATTCTCGTATTCATTCCAAGCTAGGAGAATAGTTCTCAACATCGGTGTTTTCATTTGCTGATAAGACCTTGGCGGTTTCATCTGCCTTGTCCGGTTCTCAACCCGGTGGAATTGGCAACGAACATCTCGGGTCAAATCTTGAACTTGTCGTCTGGCCCTTTGAAGCCTTCAACCAACAATCAGATCATGCCATTGCCCTTCAATCTCTGAACCCTGTCCGTCAGGTTCACTTTGCGTCTAAACAGCGAATGATTAAGGGTATGCGGAAAGTAACGATTCTCGCCGGAGAGCCCGCCATTTACAACCTGGTGTTGCTCCAACCCAGCCCGACTTTGGCACCATCTCAATTGTTTGGTGTCGTGCAATTGACTCATCGGGTATCAAGCTCTTATATCATGCTTCGAGCCGGGCCTGATCCACCTTTACGCCTTTCGTCTAGCCCCCAAATTCGATGGAAAGCATGGCTATCCCTACTTTTGATGCTGGTTAACAAATCGGAGAACTCGATCACCATGCGACTGCAATCTTTCCCATGTTTAGTCTGGAGCAGTCCAGCTTTGTCACCCCATCTCCAATCCCTAGATCAATCAAAGCGGCTCTTGGAACTGATGTGACTAGCCTGTCGATGGTCAACGCTTCCATGTTAAGCGACCAAGACAGTGGCCCCCAACGTCGCTATGTGGTCGATCGACTACTGTGTCGCATTCTTCATACCCGCATCATATTTCATGACTTTCGCGCCACACAATTGTGTGTTTTCGGACTTTCGTTCTTTCGTTCTTTGAAGGACCTGTGTCGCGCCTTGCGACCCAATTGACCACTTTCGTTTCATCTTGAAAATGTTAACCCTAACCGTTGGATACGTTTCCGGTATCATAGCGGCTGCGATTTTCGTTCTCCAATTCGTGATTCCCAATGCTTTGATTGTTGTGTTGGTCGGATTTTTGAAAGATGAGCACAGTGCAGTCACATGGTCGGTGGTCGAAAGGAATCTGTTGAGTTCCTGGTGGCCGCTGTTCTTGCGCGCCGATTCTGCAGCAAGCAGAGGAGTGGATCAGCGGGTTGTGTACCTCAGTTGGATTCGACCTCTCACTCTTGGTCTTGTGACTATCGCAGCCGTCGTCACCCCACTAGGCCTGTACGAGGATGTTGTGCCAGCACGCAACGTCCAGAATGTTGAGTTCGCGTACATGCAGGACTCCTCACCCATGGGTTATGGAACGCCTACCCGTGCCAATGGTGCTATAGGCTTCACTCGAACTTGCGGAGGCTTTCTGCCTATGCAATGTCCTGGAACCACTGTGGACATAGATCTGGGCGGTAATGACACTGTTCTCACTTCGAACATTACCAACGACGACTATGACATTCGCATTCCGACGGTCCTAGCTGAGCTCTACCAAAGTGGTCTTGCAGAGCAACCACAAAGTGTATCCAGCTTCTTCGATATTCAATCGCGACAGTATTCATTTCAAACCTTCAGAGGTATCCTCGACAATGCGACATATGTTGTTAGCAACTTTCGATACCTCACCAGTGTCATCCTCAATGATGCAATCGAGGCTGTCGAGGGCCTAGTGGTGAACACCAAGACTGGAGGGATTGGCTTTCGGAATCATACCGTACCCCTGGGGTTGCAGTATGGGGCTGAGTGGACGGAGGATTTGCTCTGGATGGAGCCTGAGACCGAATGTGTGGACACGAACATTACCATTGAGTTTCGCATACCCGAAACGGGACAAACAAGCTATGCACTGGAGGAGATATGGCTGGTAGACAACGGAGGGTTTGCCAACTTAATCCAGGAATGGCCGAGGGTTGACTTACGCGATTCTCAGACAAATCCGAAACTTCGCGACAGAGCGTATAAAGCAAGCTGGATGGTAAACGCTTATGGTAAGTTCTCCCTGATTGTTCGAGTTGCTCTGAGATGAGATTGGAGTCCTCCTCGAGTATAACCTACCCTGGCCTGGGCTTGGAGTGATCATCGAGCTTTGTACTGACGACTTCATTTCCCCTGCACATAGCTATGCTTACCATGAATATTACTCGACCTGCACCGGACGCCTTTGGATACCTCAATTCCAAGGTGGGGGATAAGTATCCTGTAACCGATGAACAGACCAGAGGTGCATTAGTTGGAGGAGTCTATTTTGACGCCCTCTTCAATTCACTCTTAGATCCTGACGCCTATCTGTCGAATAGCTCCATTGCCGAGAATCCGCAACTGAACTACTCAAACCCATTTCAAGTATCCCTTTACAATTATTCAGACATAGGTCTGCTGTGTTCAGGAGCTGGTGGTGCAGACCAAGCCAACATCAGTAATATCAACGTGCAATGCGGAATGGTTTTCGGGGCCGCTCAACGAAAGGATGGATCGCAAAGTCTGGTCTTTGAGCCCGGATCGCTCTGGACTCAGCCAGTCTACAGCTGTGCATCCACCGTAAAGGCCAGCATCAAGCAGGTGACCTTCAACCACAACGTGACCGAACGGACGGGCAACACGCTCCAGGCTCTGTCGGTGATCGGTGTGGCTGAAAAGAACTATACTGACAATCATTCGATGCCTCTGTGGGGGATGGAGAATCTTCCTAATTGGAATCTCAGCGACATCAGTCAACTCTGGGGTCTCGTCTCACCTGAGCTGGAGAACTCTGTCAATTTGTCCACGATCCGGGCTCCTCATCTCTATCTTCCTGGGTATGGAGGGTTCTTCACGGCAGGAATCCCTGCTTCAACGAATCTACCCGCAGCGGAGGGGATTACAGATCTCCTTGCTGGTCTCTATGCCTACCGAAGTTCCAGCAGCAACATGCCCGACCTGTCCGGACAGGCAAACATGCCCTTGTAAGTACGTTGAGAGCGGCTGTCATGTGCTTTTCTAACGAAATGACAACGTGCAGGTATGCGAAATGGAGAGACTTGAGCGCCAGTGCTGAAAAGATCAAGAAGATACCCAATCTGATATGGACAGACTTGGCTGCGCAGATGTTGGTTGGGACAAGAAGTTGGAGCTCGGGGAAGACTTTGCCTTCCAATCTAAACAAACGCGACGAGTCGAGCGACGGGAGCGACGCGAGGACAACTGTGCCAGTCACTGTGTACTCAAGACGCATTCGGTATCACTTGCCGTTTGCAATTCCAGCTTTTGTCGCCCTCTTCGTTTTCGCGGCCGTGCTCCTTGCATCACTTGCATCGTTGGTATCTGGGAGAGGCACGCCAGGACGCATCCAACAATATCTCTTCCACTTGAGTGCCGGGCGGTTGCTCGGGGCAATGCAATATCCTGGTGATTGTGACAGGCGGGCGCCAACCAAGGTTTGGATTGATCGAGTAGGCATCCAACCCATTGACCTGCGGGATCAGGGAGGATTGGATGGCACCAATTCTTTACTCTTGAACACTACTCCGAGTAATGGAAATGTCTTGGGTCCTGAGAAACCTGATGGGGTCGCACACACGAATGAGATACATACCACCTTGGGGAAGAATGGAAAGTTCTCTGCACTTCAACCTGAAAATGCTACGAGCAGAGTGCCTGAGAATGGCGCGCAGACCTAGGAGCCATTTTGGAAAATGATGATGACCTGACTCAGACGGACTTTTGTTGTGGGCTGTGGCCCTGTCATTGGCACTCGTATGATATCTACCTTCAAAGGGAGTGGTTTCAAGCGCAGAAGGAATGTTTCATCAGGACCGACTTGATGAATTGAGCGGTACTGGACAGGGAGTGTGTATGCTTCATTTTGTCTTTTCTTCAGGGGCAACAACAAAGTTTGACATTTACCACCGTCCATGTACCATGGGATCTTGAAGGATCAGACAGTTCCATCAGGGCTACCAGACCAAAAGGAAAGTTATCTTTAGCTATCAGCAAGGCTCAGACAGAGAGGATCATGCCTTGATTGGCTGATCGATGACCCCGATATAGCCAGGTTGAAGAGCTTAATTTATTGGTTTTCCTGAAGGATTGCGCGTCGATGCCACGTAAGTTCAACTAATAAGTCATGCTAAATCTCCGCGGTACCTCACAAGATTTACCCTACCAAGCCCAAATTACTTCATCCAAGAGACATCACATCAAGAAAATGGCGTCAGCCTAGTTGTCAACTGTAGAAAGAGTCATACGGACAAATCATAACATGGAGGTGGAATGCGCTGCTGGCCGTAGTAGCCATGAAATACAGATTTTGTGGTCTGGACGAGCAACGACCTCACAGTCCAATGGCAATAAAAAGCGGAGCACATGTAGGAGAAGTGGTTGACGAGCTCGCAATGGGTGGCTGGCACGGAAGGGCACCCCATGGCCAACACGACCAAGTCCCTGAGTGGCCCAAGCCCGATGGTTTGGGGGTAGCGATCAATTTCTTAGTTTTTAGTAAAGGACCAGAAGGATGGCGCCTTCGCCATCATCAGATCCCTCCGCAGACAATTGTCAGCACACTCGGGCGGGAACATGCCAGGAAGAAGGTTAAAGGTTTGAAGTCCGTAGGAATTTCAGTTCGTCGATGCATAGAGTGCTACTGTGGCTGTTGGACTACGCCAGACGCAGGATCGCGCCCTCGTCTAAAGGGCCTTCGATGCCGAAGATGGAAAAGACCCTCCCGTAAGCTTTAACCGTGCCTTGACCCTCTAGGCGGGTGAACTGTCATCTGCGGCGGTAGTTCGATTTCTTACAACAGTTAGCGGTCACGGAGAGAGCGCCTCGTATGAGGTGCTCACTGCTCAGGTTCGTTACTATGATTGCCTTTGCCGTGATCTCTTTAGTTAGGTAAGTTGCCTCGTACACTGGGGACCTGGTATTCGCCATCACTCGGTGTGACCCTCTAGTTTGAAAATTGGGTTCATCCGAAAGTGAGTGAGGGTCTAATGTGCTGCCTGTCTACTCGTTGCTCTGGCTGTCCTCCTCGCACGTTCTTTACTCCATCTGGATTCTCTGGAGTATCCTTCTGCCCCCATCCCGCGGTCCAGGGCCTTTTTTAGCGGGTCACACCTCAATAAGCTCGCAACTTTGTAGAAGGCCCAGCTCTTCTTCGTACTAAAGACCCGATCCAGATCTCTTGTCTTCTGCTAAACCGGCATGCCATCCTTCTGGAGCTGGAACCAATCCCCCAATCCTCTTATAGACACACAACTTGCACCTCCCGTTCATCCTCGTCTTCTCTTCTGCTTCACTTCCTGCTCCCCGTTTTTATACATCTGCAACAACTTGCATTGCTGCTCCTTGGTGGTTTGTTATCCAAACTGGAACGACCATTTGCGCCTGTTTGCTTTTGCAGGGTGTCTCCCCCACCCGAGCCCCAATGACAGTGATTGTTGCTATCGATTACTTCATGCCCCTCCACACCGCCTGCTGAGCTCATCAAGAATTAATAATTCATGCTCACACTGCCAGTGGCTCTCGTACCAAACTCGGTCCCTGGTTCTTCGAGTCCCTGCGCACCTCGGCTGTTCCCTCGAGCTTTTCGGGCTGCACCACACGGAGAACCGACTCCTCCCCTGCCCCTAGCCAGGCACTGAGGTCACCCACCCCGATTCCTTAGGCCCTGTCCTCTCGGCCCCAATCCCCGTCCCCCTCCAATTCCTATCCGCATCCAGAGCCTTCCGCAAGACTGCGCCAGCCTGCAGTCGCTGCCAGGCCTCGTAACAAGTCATGCAATCAACTTCGACCCGGCCCATCCGCCATGATCATTCTAGGTCTGTGGATGACTCACCTTCCGATGGAGAGATTGTACCTTTCTTAACGCAGGAACAACCTTTCGACTGTGCTCCTGGGTTGGAGGATGGCTTCTCTCCAGACCCCACCACCACCGGTCGCCCGGATGGTTTCAAATCATCAAAAGTCACCTGCGTCTCCGTCGACGACGACCTCGATTGCTCATGCTGCTATCACACCTCACCATATTTTCAGTCCAAAAGGCGTTCTTGGAATCCCTTCAGGAGATTGTGCGGTCCGAGAGGAATAGAAGACCACAAACGGCGCATCTCTGAGAAAGAGCATGTCTCTGAAAAGAATACTCGTCGCAAGTCACGATTGAGCACACCCTTGAGAAGAACACTACGGTTGCTAGGTATCGCTCTGATGTTACTGTAAGTATTACCAACTTGCACTTCTCCCTCACCAAGGTTACTGACCACCTCACAGCGGAATTGTTGAGTTCATCATCTTGGCGTGTGGTCTGATCACGACATTCTTCCCCGACGAAGTAGACGACTCACTAGACTCCTCGACGCCGACCGGAAGATTCTCTTCAGACCTGGGACGATGGCCGACAGACTTCTCGGCCGACATTCAACCAGTTGCCTGTGCCTCTCATAATGATTACTGGCGAAAAGAACCACTCTTCTCCGCCTTGAGAGCTGGCTGTACGGGGGTTGAAGCCGACGTCTGGCTCTTTGACCAAGACCTATTCGTTGGACATTCCACACAGTCATTGACCCCAGAAAGAACCCTCCGCTCACTCTACCTTGATCCAATTTTCAAAATCCTTGGTTCACAGAATTCAATCTCAGCTTTCCATCCTTCGAGCGACATTCAACCCAGCGGGGTGTTTGATACAAAGCCATCACAAACACTGGTCTTACTCATCGATTTCAAAAACGATGGCGATGCCATTTGGCCATATGTCTCGGATCAGCTCCAGCCATTCCGGGAAAAGAACTATCTCACCTATTTCAATGGAAGCAGTGTAATCGAGGGCCCTATCACGGTCGTCGTGACGGGAAATGCCCCATTCAGCTCGGTGGTGGCAAATCCACACTATCGAGATATGTTTTTTGACGCCCCATTAGCTTTGATGGACAAAGTCGCAGAGTCTGCCATTCCAGTCGGAGCATCTGTGCCGAATGGTAATCCAGCAGATGCGGTGCGATCCACCATCCCGAGTACTCGATCTGATGGTGATCAAGGTCAAGGGCAGTCGGGCTCAGCTCCAACAAACCCCTCAATTTATTCACCTGCAAACTCTTACTACGCATCCGTAGATTTTAGAGCATCCATTGGATTTCCTTGGCGAGGACATCTCTCATCTCAACAAAAGGAAAAAATCCGGATGCAGATCGCGGGTGCTCATGCACGCGGCTTGAAAGTCCGATATTGGAATGTCCCGAGTTGGCCTAAGGGGCTGAGATTTTATATCTGGCGAGTTCTGGTCCGCGAGGGAGTCGACTACTTGAATGTCGATGATCTACACTCGGCCACAAAGGGTAATTGGGGCTGGGGTAGAAAAGGCCCGTGGTGGAGCGGACCTTGGAGGTTCCGACCCTCTACAACCTCTTAGAGAATAGAGCTCATCACTGATATTAGGACATGGGCGAAGACGAAGGCCAATATGGACTCTGGCAGGGCGCCGGGGTATAGTTGGCAATAAGTCGACAGATGAAAATCTCTCATCAACAAAGGACACGAAATGAAGGGTTCACAGCAACCCTATGGGACGACAATGGCACGGCATATGATATCCTACGAGCTTATTACCCGTTGCACAGCGATGGCGTTGATGAAGAACATTACGAAAGCGATTTCAGCATTTATTGAGATTTTTTCTTTTTACATTGGGCATAGGAAGGATATCCAAGCCTGAGATCTACAATGCACATGCATTTATTGGACTATCATCAATATAACTGTTCAAGCCCATTTCCAGCCCTTTGATTTCCATTCTGACTTCATTCCTTTTTGGTGGGCAGGTCGGATGTGATGGTCCAGGTCCAGCATGCGCACCACTGTATCGTCTGATATCGCAGATCATGCACTATTCTGGCTACGATTGCTACGAAGGAGATGTGCTCCATCAATTCAGCAGGCTATCCGGTTTCCCGAGGGCTGAAATCGATGCACATGGTGTCCTTTTGGGCACGATCGACGTCGCGGCTCGATCCGCGGGAATTATTTAACCTTTCTACCTAGGGTCGAAGCACGAACAACGCTAGATGTAAATGGCGGCCGCCTATCCACGAAATAAAGAGAATAAAACAGCAAATCATCTCAAGGTGAGATTTGGTCGATACGCGACTTACAATTCCGTCCTGCACGCCGCCACGCCCCTTTTCAATCCAAGGGGACTATCATCTAGGGGTCAGAGAGGGCCAATGGCAATCAACAATTTTTCCTCATCATGATCAGCGACCGGTTCTAGGTAAGTCGTTGGGTCGGGCGAACCCCGAAACTTGAACCTTAAGCAGCAAAACAAGAGATTCGAAAAGCTGGAAAGGCTTATATAAGACCTTCAATAGACTACAGCTATTGAATGGCTGGGAGCCAGAAATTCAAAGCGAGGAGCCCAACAAAAGTCTGAGTATGTTCTTCGCGTCCCAATTTGACCAGCTGAATCCTGTTTGTCCTTGCCCCGAACTGAACAGCTAGCGAATCTCAAGAAAGAAGAATGACAGCGGGAGCAATTCCACTCATCAAGTCACATCGTGATTCTCAGAGGGTATTAGCTTCGTTGCCTGCAATATGTGGGTCTGCCTGCGGACTGTCCCTGTGGCAAAAGGCACCATGATGCCCAACAGATCTGACCTTCATCCACCCTATATACACCTATACTCGGTACACATCTCCGAGAATCAATCAATCGGATTGCATCAAATCAGGTCCGGCCCTATGAGACATCGCCCAAGAACCTGTCATCCACCTTCCAGCCCTTCCAGATCTAGTCCGCTAGAGAAAAAGGTACAGCAACGCGATGGACTTTCAGGTACATTTCTCCATTGAGCACGATGGATTGAGCCCGCGTGACGCGAAAAGAGTTCTTTGGACCCAGGAAAACTAGAAATTCCGTCAATATTCAAGACGAACAGTTTGGTTCCGACGAACCTCTGCTCTCCATCGACTAGGGCTCTGATTTTTATCACGCACATTCTTGAAAAGGGTGCCTTCCACAAGTTTGTTATATAAACTTGGAAAGACCCGGAAAATGACTGGTGAGCGACCGCCCTTTTCAACTTTCTGTCTCGTTCCCTCCAATACCTCGTTGCAATACATACGTATTCTCTCTCTTAACACAAAAGCGTACAAATCAAACCCAACGCACCGCCAGCTATGGCAGATATCTCCTCCAGTCCTATCACTCCTGTCACGGTCGCTGGCCATGACGGCCGCTCACCTCTACCCAGCATCCTGAAACCACCAGCGTACGCGACGGTCGACGACGACCTTGAATTTGCGATGCCACGCCCATCACGCGCCGTCTCATTCAGTGAACGCGCCAAACGCTCCATGTCACCCCCAGCCCGCCGACCAAGCCTGTATGATCTTGTGCGGCCACCAACCCCAATTCCTCAGGATATACGCAGCCCACAACAACAGCAACCACGGGCGCCCCGCTCAGTCCGCGCATTGCCTCCACTCGGTGAGGCCGCCGTGCTCATCGTCGAGAGCATCGCCTTGGGTGTCGTCGTCTTCGCCGCCCACTACAACCTCGCTTGGACCTGCCAGAGCCCGTGGTTCGTACTGCCCGTCGTCTTCCTCGGCACTCACGCCTGTGTACTGTCTCTGACTTTTGTCCTGTGCATGTTCGAGTTCTCTGCACAGAGCCCGCCGGAGCCATTCTATGCGCGGCCGGCATGGGTGGACGTTGTAGATGTCCTTGTCCCGGTGGTGGCGGCCATCCTAGGCACCGTTGTCTTCTACGCCATGGCCGTGCAGGAGCAATGTGTTTGGAGTCAATGAGACATGGGCCGACTGGTTGCAGTCAGGTCATATGCATAGAGAGCGAGCGCGTTCATGGCGTTGAGGGACTGTAAGCCGTCCTGGCGTTTGTAACAATCTTTTATTGTTTTTTTGAGTCCTACAAAAGCTCATCTACGAATGAGAGACCCGCAAGTATGGTCGACTCCCACAGCTCTTAGAGTGGTAGTTACTTCAACGAAAAGTTGATAGTGCAATCAGTCCTCATTCTAATCTAGCATATCAGCTATTTCACTGTGTCCGCTAATGTTATAATAGTGAAAATAATCGAAAAGCAAGAACCACGAGCAATCCTTACAATGATGCCGCTGAAACTCCTGGGGAGCATGGAAGGCTAGACAGCACGTACTAGCTCGTCGTAGCAGCAATGTGCTCCGTGTGATACTAAATAGAACTAGCTACGACATGAATGATCACCACGTTTCGAAGGCTTACCTAGCTATGATAGAGTAAGTTGTAGTTTTGACCCGCAGATCAGTGTTACTTTCCTTCATCGTTACTGAAATGAACATACACTACTGCAACGCTTTAATCCACTGACGGAGAAACCCACCGACGTAGTATTGCGGGGTTAGGCCTAGCTGTCATAACTTTAACGTGGCCGTCTTAGATGCGTTCAGAGCCAGCCCTTCGTAGCCAGTCGCAGACTTGCGAGCAAAGGGCCTTTTTCTAAAAGTATCGGAATTTGGGTGAAATTTTGACCATGAACGCAGTTGAAAATAAGGAGAGGGATCCAAAATTAAATTTGTGGATTGTATGACCCACATTAAAAGTCTTCTTGCTACTTGGGATAAACTTCATCGACTGGCTTGCGTACTTGAAAGTACTAAGCAGTGTACGCCAATGCCAGGGCATGCGGTGTGTTCGGGCTGTTGTCCTACCACCTTGGTATTTTGGCTGAAAATTCCGGCTGGAACCTTTGCATGTAGGTGGTGTCGTCTCGCTTCTGTAGCCCACAATCGAGATATTGTTGATGAAGATGTGCCAGTTTCTGTCTGTCCAATTCGATCCCCAGTCCTGGAGCGGTGGGCACCTCGACGCCTCCATCGACCCATTTCAGAGCGCCATCGACTATGACATCCTCGTCACGCCGCTTCCATGGCCAGTGCGTGTCGCAAGCATAATCAAGGTTGGTTGTTGCAGATGCCAGATGTGTCATGGCCGCTAATGAGATGCCCAAATGGCTGTTTGAGTGCATCGACAGTCGCATCCCCCATATCGCACATATTGCTGCTAGTGTCTGAGATTTTCGCAGTCCTCCCCAGAAGTGATGGTCAGATAGAATGACCTGGACTGCATCTTGGAGAATGCTGGCAGGGAGGTGAGAAAATGCGACAACTGCCATATTTGTGGCCAGTGGCATAGGAGCTGCTTTGGCTACTGCAGCCATTCCCTCGATTTCTGGCGCAGGATCCTCCAAGTATTCCACAATACCTTCCAACTCCTTTGCCACCCATATCGAGGTCTCTACCGTCCACGCAGCATTAGGATCGAGGCGAAGTGGCACTCCAGGAAATGCGGCATGTAAGGCTTTCATAGCTTCCACCTCTTGGGCCGGTGGAAAGACTCCACCCTTGAGTTTGATAGCCTTGAAACCATACTCATCAATCATCTTCCGTGCTTGATTGACCACACCTTCGGGATCCAGGGCAACCCCGTACTCGTCATCCGGTTGTCCAGGATGTCCAGCCCACTTGTAGAATAGATACGCCGAGTATTGCACATTGTCCCTGACACGTCCGCCGAGCAGATCGCTTACTGGCAGACCTGCCAGCTTCCCCTGAATATCGAGACATGCGACTTCGAAAGGAGAAAACACTTTGTCAGCGGCCGATGCCGTGGTTACCATGCCAGCCATCCCATCTCCGCCCGTACTGGTATCATCTACCAGAGAATCAACACACACCTTGTAGATGGAATTGGTGCTGTAGACCGAGAGGCCTTTGATCTGCTTCGCCGCTTTCCGAAGCCTCGCTAGATGGGTCGAATCTCCATAGGACTCCCCCAGTCCATAGCTATCCTCTGTGATCACCTCGATGATACTACGCAAAGCAAATGGTTCATGTACACCCACGCTATTCAACAGCGGCATGTCATGAAATGCCACCGGTGTGATAATGACATCTTGGACTGTTGTGGCTCTGGCCATTTTTTCTGAGCAAAGAATGGTAGGATGGATCTGCTTAGACAGTAACGCAATCGCAACGCCGTCACCAACTCAGAAGCATATCTATCAAGCTACTGTTCATTCTTGAAACGGATCCGCTGGCGAAGGGTGCCGGAGAGCATAGATCGATAATCGGGAAAGGCGCCGGCGAACGGAAGGCTCTACTGCATGTTCCCCGAATCTCTGAACGCTCGTTGGAATCTCCGCAACAATTAATCGAGACAAAGTCAGTGTCGACGGGTCCAAACCGAGTGCTGCCGTCGGAAGGAAGCGACGGGTCGGGCGAGGCAAATGATACGTTACCAATTGCGTTGTTAAGGTTCGGATAAAGGCCCGCACCCTTGCTTTTCCGTTAACCTTGGCAGATATATATCCGCCATGCCAAGAGGCTCAACATCCTACTTGCTTCCCCACGTTATCAGAATGGAGGAAACGTACACTGGTCGTCTGGGGATAGCGCTGATGCTAATCTGTACAGAATGCGGGGATGATCCTGTGTTATATCACAAGTGTGCAGGGATTTATCCGTTGTTGTGTTGAACATATATGATCAGACCGCTCCCCGCGGACATGAAGGCATTGGCACCAACAAGCAACCTACCTCCAAAGCTTGCCAGAGTCAAGGACGTTCCAATATCTCCTCCTATCTTACTGTCACCATGTCTCTCAGAAAGTCCATCGAGAAGGAGGGTGTCGAGTACACTGACCTTGAGTCCACACATCTCGAAGGCGGAGCTCGCGTTCTTGAGATTGACAATTTCCGGGTCTTGGGTTTAACCAATGAAGATGCCGACTTCTACAGAGATTTTCCAGAAGCAAAAAGGAAGAAGATCTTTCGAAAGGTGAGTTTGGTCATTTTCCCCCACAACTTCTTCCACTGATTGCTCTCTCTCTCTCAAGGTCGATGTTCGCTTGATACCCATGCTTGCTTTATTATATCTTTCAGCTCATATTGACCGTGCGAACATTGGAAATGCAAAGATTGAAGGGATGATTGAAGATCTTGGGATGACTGGAGTGCAGTATAACACCATATTGGCAATCTGTGAGTGTTTGGTCATGGGCAAGATATTTGTGCAATTTAACCAGGGACTGACAACGAATCCTTAGTCTTCATCCCATATATCCTTTTTGAGATTCCTAGCAACATCTTACTCAAAAGGTTCAAACGGCCTTCAACTTACCTTGGTCTCCTAGTGGTCTCCTGGGGCATCGTAATGACATGTACTGGGGTGGTGAAGAATTATGCAGGTCTAATGATTACCCGAGTGTTGCTCGGCATTTTCGAGTGAGTCTTGACACCTATAACTTACACCACCTATGACGAGTCTGACACAATGATTGATAGAGCCGGGTTTTTCCCTGGTGCAATATATCTCTGCTCCTATTGGTACATGCCCAAGGATTTGGCAACCAGAATTTCGTACTTCTATTGTGCCAGCGCATTGTCTGGAGCTTTCTCAGGCCTGTTGGCAGCGGGGATTGCACGGATGCATGGTGCTGGCGGCCTTGAGGGCTGGCGATGGATCTTTATCCTCGAAGGACTTGCCACCGTGGTTCTCGGTGTTGTGTGTTTCTTTTTCCTGATCGACACTCCAGCTTTGTCAAAGCGCTGGTTAGACCCTGAAGAAATTCGGTATCTCGAACTTTCCATGTTCATCAAACAGGGAGGAAAATTCCGAGAAGAAGAGAGCGGCACTAAATTGAGAGACCTCAAGATCGTGCTCATGAACTGGAGAGTCTATGTCATGGCGTACTTCCTGGTTTGCCAGTCGGCTCTTTCATATGGTAAAACTCCCCTTTGGACCCTTATGGGCTTCAAGTTGGCAGTACTGACACATGTGCGCACACAGGCACCAAATTCACTCTCCCAACCATTACGAAAGCCATGGGGTTCAGCTCAACCAATGCTCAACTTACATCCGCCCCACCTTATGTGGCGGCCGCCATCTCTGCTATTGTTTTCGCAAAACTGTCAGATCGCTTCTACTGGCGCATGCCTTTCGTGGTCATACCGATGGGCATCGTTACTATTGCTTATAGCGTCATAATCTCGCTCAATGGCGCTCTTGCGGCAAAGAAAGGAGTGGCTTATTTCGCTATAGTCTTGGCAGTCGTTGGTATCTATCCCATCCAAGCTGCGGCCGCCTCCTGGAATGCCAATAACATTGCACCGGCTTCTCGAAGGAATATAGGAATCGCCATGATGAATGCCTGCGGCAATGTCGGTGGTATTGTGGGCAGTTACATGTACCTCGAAAGTGAGAAGCCAAAGTACTACACCGGCTTTGGTCTCAGTTTGGCCTTTGGCGCCACCGGCATGGTTGTTGCATTGCTGCTTGAGTGGAGCTTCAAGATCACTAATGCGAGAAAGGCCAGGATTGCTGACGAGGCCAGACTCAAGTACACCGAAGATGAGCTCTTTGATATGGGAGACAAGTCTCCTCTCTTCAAGCATGTCCTATAAGGGCCTTGGACAAAGCAGGAAAGGGCAATGAGAACCGCAAGCCATGCGATCTTGGCCGAAAGACACCAACTACAAAGTCTTCATCGAATTGAATGAGCCGGGAAATTGAGCTTGTGAGATCTGGCGACACAGTCTTTTGCATTTTATGTTTCATCAGCCAAAGCTAGAAACTTAGAGTCTTAGGAGAACGACAAAATCATGATGACTCCTTTTATTGGGTTCACTTCCTCTTAATCCAATTGACTCGCTTTGCACAGCTTCCGTTGGCGACTACTCTCCCAGTTTTATATTCACTCCTAGAGTCTTATGTCCATAATGCTTAACACGATGGCCCCAACTATCAGTTTACAAGAATCTATGGCGGTTTCGGCGAGGGGGTCATAGTCTCCATGAATAGATTCTTTCTGTATCTGATTTGTCTAGGGAGATTGCCCATTGGCTCTTGGGGATGGATCAAGCATAATAATATCTGTCACATTTTTAACCTCCGTGTTTGATTTGAAGAGAGGAAAAAAGCACTGCATCAAAACATTTTGTAGTTGACAGCCTGCAACATCGTGATCGTTATGCGCTGAGGGACACATTCAATGATATGGCCTACCCTTCCTTTATTTTATGATCCTATGCAGAACGATTTGATGAGATTTCATTGCACATGTCAAGGAAATAACTCAACCAATGTCTATGGTCGCTTATCGACTAATGCTCAAAGACTTGCCTCAATATCCACCAAGCTCGCAATCTGCAGCTCAATATCCTTCTTTGCCGACTCTGAGGGCTCGGCATAAGGTCGCCTAGGTTTTAACTTCTCCAAAGCACCCTCTATGCCAGCGGCCTTTGCTGTGTTGAGAGCGGCTGCGTACTTGACGGCGCTGATACCAGCCTTGCAAGGCTGTTCAGCCAAGGCGGCTTTCCTGTGCAATTCCATCGCTTCCTGGAAACGACCCGCCTGGTAGAGGTTATAAATCTGCACGATGGTCTTGGGGAACACGTTTGCGAATCCCGCTATTGTGCCCGCAGACCCGGAAGCCAGACCTCCAATAAGGAAATCCGATTGTCCTCCAAACGTTGCGAATCTGTCGGCCGGGAATTCAGCTGTCAGCCTGGTGATCTTTGCCACGGCGCCGCAGGTCAGTTTCACACCGATAATGTTGTCGTGCTTCCTCGCCAGAGCGGCGATCGTCGCGGAGTCGAGATCGATGCCGTTGCAGACAGCTGGGAAGTTATATATCACGATCGGTAGTGGGCTTGCCTGAGCGACATCATTGAAAAAATCGTTAACGACGGCCGGAGTCGTTTGCTTGCCGAAGTACGCCGGTGGTAAGAGCAGGACATAGTCGGCCCTTGCTTCGGCTGCGTCGGAGATGAATTCCAGGACTTGTTTCGTTGAATGGCCGCCCACACCCGCCATAATGGGATAACTTGGGCCACACTCCCTTCTTGCGACTTCTAACAGTGTTTTTCGTTCTTCGCGGGTCAAGAGGAAAGTCTCAGAATTCGTTCCCAGTACGACAAGGCCGGCCAGTCCTGTTTTAGCCATATAGCTGTAGTATCTAGCCTGGGCTTCAATGTCAAGATTGTCCGTTGAATGATCGAAGAAAGTGATGGTCGGAGCCCATACACCACTTGGTGGCACTCGCGGTAACGGTGGAACCTTCTCAAGCTTTGTAGCCGGTAGAGAGGTCTCGTGGACATCTGTGTAAACCACTGCTGGTTCCTTTAAACTTCCGGAATCATAATAGCCGTTCGATTTTGCTTTGAAGGTGATATTCTCAACATGATCAGTATGTCCGTTGGTCAGAGGTTCATTCGTCGTCGTTCCATTGACGATATTCTGCAGTCTTGCCATTCTGCTTACCACAAGTGCCGTTAAATCTCTGTTGAATTAAGGTTACACTGAAAGCCCCTGATGGAGGCGCCTGGTTCTGGGGAAAGGGATTTCTCAGAGGGTCAGGCGTTACTCTTCTCGGTTTTTAATGGCAGCGAGTTTTACTCGAACAAGATCAAGGCAATAAAGTTTGACCACTACATGCTCACTAGCATGATCACTACAATGTACTATCTATTTATTGAGGACGTATTTGCTCGCCTTCTGGGGCGGATATCACACCGAGGATCGCGGAAGACGCCAAGAAACACGGATATGCTCAGAACGGATATGCAGACACTACTCACACCACCCCAGGGGGCAATGCAGCTGGTGGAGCAGATCTTTGAAAAATGATAGCTAACTTCTCTTCGAAGGCTGGGGATTACCGGGACTTGTTCCTTTTCGACTTCATCTCCGTTATGATGCTGGTCCGTTTCCTAGGTATGTTATGTACGTTGTCAAACTCAACGTTTATGGTGGGATGAAGAGATGATCTCTGCCCGTCTCGAGGCACCATATCCATTGTAGATGCTTCAAACGAGTGGGAAGGCTTCAACTCAGCATTGAAATGGGCCATCCACTTCAGATACGTGTCCGATCAACTTACATGGCACCTGTTTGGAACTAGTTAGGATATTCATTGAGGATAGGTGATCGGATCAATAACTTCTAATGGCGAAGGCCGCTTTCTGCCTTTGATTTTTCTATTGAAAGTCGTTCTAATCTATTGATCCTCTGCTATTTAGCCTAATGCGCCAGTCAATCTATAGTTGTGGAGAAGCCTCAAACCGAAAGTTAAGTTGACGTTCTATGCATAATTGTCGCACTGGCCTGGTGATTGGGGAAGACCAGACTGTCAGCTATCACAACGTTTTCTCTCCTGGTCGCGGTGAATACAATTATCTCGGCGATATCATCTGGTGTCAATGGCTCACAGCCCCTGTTGAGAAATCAGCATGTCAATGCATCACACCGACGCAAGTTGAGACTCTGGGGCTTGAAACGCACGCATAAACAGCATTGGCCTTGTCTTGATTGCCCCCAAATCTGACAAGCGAAAATTCTGTCTCGACTTGGCCTGGGTCGATTCCAATTACTCGAACTCTCGTTGAAATCAATTCTTTGCGCAGGCTTTCAGTAAACGCTCGGACGGCAGCCTTGGTTGCACAGTAAACACCACCGCCGACGTACCCCTCACGGCCTGCTATCGAACCAATGTTGATAATGTCGCCTGAACCATTGCCATTGTTTCGCTTCAGCATTGAGGGCAAAATCGCTTGTGTTACATTGATCAATCCTGTCACGTTGGTCGCAAACATGACGTTCATGTCATCCTCTGCAATATCAGGGGCTTTGGCGACACCTTTGACCAGACCGCTGTATCCACCGTATGAATTAGTCTCCTGAACCGTGGTGGACTCTTTCTTTCGAGTCAGAATGGCCAGCAGGGCCTAGAAGGGGGCTCACGCATTGTTGACCAGTATATCAACTTCCTTGAACTCTGCTGGTAACTTGTCCACAAAGTTGCGTACATCATCTGAATTGCTGACATCCAATTGCACTGGCAATACCTTCACGCCATCACCGACTTCCTTGGTAATTTGCTCTGCAAGATCCTTGAGTCTGTCAACTCGTCGTGCCGTCAGTACTAGCTTCAGATCTCCGGGACTTGTGCGCGCGAAGGCAAATGCTGTAGATCGGCCTATTCCAGACGAGGCTCCAGTTATGAGGACCGTCTTGCCAGCTAGGCGTCTTGAGACCAATGCTGCCATCTTCGGTATGTGCTTGGAGTATATGCAGAGATCTCTTCGAAGTAATCATCACCGTCGGCTTCTAGTAATAAGGCATCGGCTATTAAGTAAGAGACACCCAATTATAATGCAAATTACGAGGAACGGATAAATGGTTCTCCACGAAGCGTGAGTTCCGACTGCCGACGGAACAGACAAAGCTTTTCCGAATTAGCTGCGGAGTAAGGCAGTGATGACAGGGATCTGGGGGGTTGTAGCATTCATGTTTCCGTTGCTAAGAAACTTGGTCTAGGCGATGGACAAGTAATCCGGCAACCCATGCAAGACCGAAGCTTCTAGCCGGGCACCAACATGGACAACAATTGAACTTCAATGTACTGGAGAAGACTAGAAACCTTGATGCACGATTGACCTCGGCTGTCTGCACACTGCCAAGCATACACAATGCCAAAAGAGTCCTCATACTGACAGGATGTGCCTTCGTATCGTGAGAAACGAGGAACGGAATCTAAGGTCAGAGTCTGAAAGGTTCGTCAAACAGGAAACCATCCAGATTGCCCAAGCCTGAAGACACCATTGAGGCGAATTGGCCCCAACCAGAGTAGTCCTGAAGGGTCGCACTTGGCAGATCGTTGAAGTCGATGGCGCTCTCATCCATTAAATCCGCATAATTGCTGGTTGGCAACGGGTCAGCCCCGATTTGAATTGAATTGGTCTGAAGGCCGCTCTCCTGAGGGCGGTCGTTCAGCTCTGTTAAGCCAGTCACAGAAGGGTAAATATAGTCAGTTTGACGTAGTGCTTCAAGGCGGAGTTCCTCTAGGACAAGGCAATACCGTTCTGAAAGCGATCCTTTCTCAGCAATAGCTGATATATGAGATTGACAACGCATGGCCGCTGACAAATAATTGTCATAAACCTCCTGTGGTGACGCTCTTTTCTCAATCACGTAGATATACAGAACGATATTCGCCGTAAACGCAAAATAAGCCGTAATCTGTGCCTTGTCAGCTCCGTTTCCGATCTCGACTGTGAGGAGTTATACCCAAAATGCACGAAACATTTGACGGTCCTGCGTGATATCGTCGATAGTGTTCACTGTGTCTAAAGCTGCCGTTAGACACCGTCTTACACTCTCCTCTGTCTGCACATCTCCATTTCCAGGGTTACTATCCAGCTGCGAGAGTGGCATCAGGTTGCCCAGGATGTACGGTCGATGGGTTAGAATCACAGCGTGCCAATAAGTAAGGTTCAAGACATTCCGTTGCCGCTGGAATATTGGAATGAGGAGAGAGGTGCTGAAGTAGTCCGCATCAAGGAACCTTGCCAAATCAACTCGCCAATCACTTAGGTCCTGGGAAACTTCCTGCGTCAGAGTCGCTCGGCGGCGTGCTGATATCGGTTTGATGGAGTAAAGATCGCGCAGTATTCTGCTGATTATGCGGGCGATTTTGATATGTGCAATCGGGGCAAGCATGATCGACTGGCCTCTACTGGGCGTGGTAGTTGTAACTTGCTCCAGCCCAAGTTCATGATCCTCGACACAAGCTGGGAGTTCTGTGTCAATGTCGTCATCATGAAATGATCGTGGTCTGCCCAATGCTGCGCTAAGGTATGCATCCAAAGTATAAGCACACCAAAAGGTTCGACGTCGCAGCTCAATTTCTACTCGGCTAGATCCGTTGGTAAAATCCGAATGCCTGTTTCTATTCAAGCCAATAGCTAGAGCCAAATGGGATATCGTGCCGAATAGACTGTAACAGTGATTGATACGAGATTGAGTGAGCAGATAATAGCACTGCGTCAGACGGGCTTGAACGCTGGTCAACCGGATCGAGCCCCTTTCTTTCGTGAGCTGATGCTCCGCGGCGATGAAGTAGCGAACACTATAGCAGTATCTTTAGTAGTTTCATGTCAGAAGCTGTCAATCCTTGTGACGTACCTTAGATCAGACGGGCCGGGTCTGTCATTATCAGGCATGTATACCCTCCCCTGAGCAAACACCATGAATAAAAGAGCAATTTTAGCTGGAGCACTCTGAACGTCATGCATAAGCCCGAGAGTTTCGTAGAACTCGACAAACCATTCCTGGACTATTGGGCGGTGGAGAAAGCGATATGTCGGCATTGCGAAATCGAAATATCGGTCTAATAAGCGTTGAGCGTCGTCTTTTGGCAGCATCATACAGAAAGAAGGGTCAAATTCGGGGGGGTGCAGGGGAGCATCTCCGAAAGTGAATATACTGCTTGGGTTTGAGAATGAGATGGACTGGA
Organism: Exophiala bonariae; assembly: GCF_035927105.1. Lineage (NCBI taxonomy): Eukaryota > Fungi > Ascomycota > Eurotiomycetes > Chaetothyriales > Herpotrichiellaceae > Exophiala > Exophiala bonariae. Next base: position 756,673 of record NW_027042495.1, read on the forward strand.
CCAAGCGTTTCTGGACTCTGAGAAGAAAGGAAACACCAGATGCAGGGCCGATATAATGGCCTTGTAAATCGGTCTGAGACGGCTCTGGAGAGTTACGTGTTGACAATTCGACGTATGCCAGGGACGTGGATGGGTGATACGATGAAGCAATGCCATGGCCCCGCGAGGGCAAGGCGTCGACTTGGTGTGTTGGCTCCGTGGTTGATGTCGGCTGATTAGGCTGATCAGGTACTGAGAGAGTTGTACTGGACTGTGTAACGTTGACCATATGGATAGGGGTGGATTGCGTCTCAATACCCGAAGCTGATGGGATCACGGGCAGTCGACCTCTTGCATACGCACTATCAAATGTGCAAGCTGCTTTTGCGCGGGAGCAGAAATCACAAGGCTGTATACCATTGCATTTGACCTTCCGTCTAAATCGAGGCACGGATGTTAGCATATCTAGCGCACCATCATACAAGCTGGAGAGGTTGCAAGAAATCCTTTACCGTTTACACCTATCGCATGCCCGGGTGACCCTGGCTCTTTCACGACTGCGTTTACGTTTCGGGATGGGCTGCGGTACTGGTTGAGCATCGGGTGCCATTGGAGCTCTGCTATGGCTTTGCTTGTAGTTAATGTAAGGATAATACCAGACAGCACAATCTCGCCATCGGATAACCTTGAAACGCTGTTTAGGGCTCGAAATTTATTTGGTCCCCATGCTCAACTTTTCCGAACATACGCTAACCGTAAGAAGCACCAGGAGAAGGTGCCCAGGAAGTTCACTTGTACTTTAATAGAGGGGTGGGCGGAGGATGGAGATACCTAGAGGGGCGCCCAGCCACCCCTCTTTATTTGGGCACCCTCCCACCTTTTGTGTAGACACGCAGCTGATAACCTGGAATACTAGATTAATCGTTCAAATAAAAGCGACTATCAAGTACTCGGTATAACGATGTAAGAACAATACTATCATAGACTGACACACTGACCCTTTGCACTTGGAGCCGATCTGATTAAGAGTGAAGATTGCCTGACTGCCTCAGCCCAGTCGTGAATAGCGCTTTCCCATTGTTCACGTGTGTGAATGGTATGCCTCGCGAAATTCACCGGGGCAGCCGAACAACAGCTATTTAAGACGCGCGAGCTTTGTCGCGCACTCTACTTCTTTCTTTCCCCTACCAAACATTCAGATCGGCAGGATGTGAGTTCACGCTCCCCTGGCTTAGCCATTCTTTGGCAATCCGGATATATATAAATCACAAATCATAAGCCCTTGGATATCAGCGTTGTCTTTTGGGTTATTGACGCGCTCGCGTTTTGGGTATTATCGCCGCTGCGCCTTTCGACCTGGTCTCGCACGATTTGCTGCTGAAGATGGAATCTCATGCAGTTCTGGCGCGCTTCTCGCAAGCTGCAACAATGCATGCCATTCGCGCCTCACCCTTGCGCGCAAAGACCGTCTAGATCTCATGAGCGCTTGCAAGACGCTTCAAGACTCCATCCAAGGCTTAACCGTGATTCATATCAACTGGGCGAATACCGAGCATCAGTGTCACCGTACCAATCGATGCCAAAAGGCGGGTCTGTCCACCTCAATGTAAGTTTTGCCCCTGCTTTCTCTCGTCGATGCGAAGGCCACCATGTGATGAAGTCACCGTCGCCGAGCGGATCTTATACCGTTATCTCTTCCACAAGTACTGACATCTTCTTCTCCAGGTCAAGCAACTACCGAGGTATGGGGGTCAACAGTCTTGCTGTGCCATTGCCCAGAGCTATAACAATTGTCACCAAGTGCAACCGTCTGGAGACGAGCCCTACGGACTACTAGGAATCTTCTCGGCAAAGATTAGGTGTTTTAGCATACTGAACAACTACCTATGGTATTGCCAAACGCGCTTCTGGCTCCTCCACCTTCGCCAGCATCATCTCAAATTACATCACCCATCGAGGACCTACAGTCCATCATTTCAATTGTAGTATTTGATGCGTTTGATGACAGCTTTCCTAATCCAAGTCTCGAGCTTGACGAGATCGATCTCTTTCCTCCTGCATCGACCAATGAACAATTTTCACCGCCAGCATCGTCATAATCAATGCTATAGCTGATCTCACCCTCATGTGAATGTCATGCTCAAAATCAGTGGTTATTCCGCTGCGATCGATGCCATTAGGCAGTTAACTGGAGAGATGTAGGCAAACACATCCACGAAGGCCGCGCCGACAATAATCTGGAGCTGAAGATTTACCAAGCAGACCCTCGTGAGGGATTGATGTGATACGTTCCAGGCAAGTTCGGCAACACAACACCAGGGCGTGGTGAGTTCTTATAAGGATCTCAAGGCTATCGGAAAGAAGCAGCCGAATGTCAGATTGTGTGCCGAGAGCGCATTTTCGTATTCGGCGTGATCGTCATCCTAGGCGAGAGGACAAAACATCGAACGCAACACAACGTGCAAAACGTGTTCTGATTCGAGTTCGGCAATGGGTTGAGGATTACAACTGGGTAAGCTTTTGCGCCTCTCCTTTAGACCAGTGAACTCAAAAGAATGCCGCCTTACTAACGCTTTGCCGTTCAGGGACAGATTCCTCTCCCACGTGGTCACACCGCGTTTGGCTGGTTACTGTGCAGAGGCAGAGCATGAGATCCCAGGGGCGCTCAAGCTTGTACAAGCATCAGTGCCAACGTGTCTTGACCGTCGACCTGCTCACCCTTCTCCCGTGGCCTGTTCGACAGTCAAAGCTACCTACACTCACCGTCCATTTGACCATCGAATCTTCACGCCAAGTTTGCAACAAACTTACCAGCTTCTGTAACCAAAAGGGCTGTTTACAACGATGTCATCGATTGGACAGGGCGAGAACTACGGTCCTAAGTCCCAGGTGATGAGCTCCTCCGAGATCTAGCCATCAATGCGGGTATTTTCAAACCAGGTCTTGTTTACACGCTGAAGTCTCTCGCCATTTCTCAAAGCTTTGTCCGCTTACGCTTGGGATTCGGAGGGCTAGGCTTCATCCAGTTCCAAAAACCACCTAATGGAGCTCCCTCGTATCAATTTGAAGATTTCTACAGAATGGTCACGCAAGGCCGCACAAAACTCAACCTGAACAATGTCACGGTTCGTCAGGGTCATATTGGAGATCTTAGCGATGTCCTGGACTCGCATGATGTGCTTGTCTACACGGAAGTTATACAGGGCCTGGTTCGATTTCGCTGGTGGTGACCACGAACCTAATTGTCTTATTCGAATGGACAGTACTTTCGGGACAAGGGAAATTTTGATATCCGATAGCTACTAGAAAGATAAATCATTTTCAACCCAAGTCAGTTATTCTAGATTAAAGACCTGTCGAACCTATACGGAAAAGAGAGCAGATGCGAAGACGTGGAGAATCGAAACAATTTCTACAGCATTAGGTCCCCTTGTAAGTCGTGAGTCGTGACCCGTGAGTGAGCTGTGCCTTTCATTTTGCCAAGGCGGTAGTAAAAGACCAGTTGTTCGCTCAGGGGTTCCCCGCGAAACCAGTAGGCTAGATGATCCACTTGGTGGGTTTGAGATTAGCTAGCGAGAAGCTGGAGAGCCGACTACCGTGGACCTAGCCAGGATCTTAAGCGAAAATTTGTCAGAACTTCTTGCGTTCAAATGGCTGGATCCGAGTTTCCAAATTCCCGGAGATTTTGGTTCAGGGGAGCATGAGCGGGAACGGTAAGCTAAGTGTAAGATTCACGGTAATGATGGAAACTTTGAGTTTACAATACACCAGAAGACGGTCTCGGGAGATCTGCTATCGGTTTTGACGTGTAGAGCCAGAAGCGAGCACAGGGCTCTTTGCGAGGTGGCCCCCAGGGGGCATCATAAATTCATAATTCATCGAACATGGACCCCTGGTATTTGCTCTGGAGCCCGCAGTACCTAATGCACTATGAGATTAATCAGCAATCAAAATACTTCACACAACCTTATAGCTATGGATCTAAGGACTTCTCATGCGAGATCATAGTTTGATACAATTTCTTCTGGTTAGGTTCTAGCTATGAATGCAGGAGATATTCGTCAAAATGGAGGTGAACAAAAATAGAATATCCAGCGAATCTCTCATTTAGATATTCAACGAATTATGTTATCTATTGTTTGCCTTACTAACATTTTGGATTACTATCGTACAAGGGTTTCGACTCTAAGCTACAGCCTTAAGTCTAAAGGTCTTCTGACAGTCATGTGCGCGTCGAGTATACCGCATTCCATTCTGGAGTCTGACGAGTTCTGTACAACCGGAAGATGGATTATATTCCGAGTGATTAGCTGTGTTGACTCGAGACCTCGGTGATCCTTTGCCGAGCTTCACTCTTCTCGACCTGAGTTATGTCAACCGTGACTAGTATCCCCTTAGTGCTTTCATTTTCGCCATCAGCATCAGCAGGCCTGGGACTCATTGTTCGGTCAGCATAGCCTCGTGCACGATAGAGATCATCGTTGCCATCGAATGCTTTGTCACCGAGCTCGATATCGCCTCCTTTGTCGCTTCGTCTGGCCTTCGAACGAGACGTCTGGTTGGTCGTGGATGCTAGGCGATACGTATCCTCAGGGACCTGGTAACTACTAGTCTGAGTAGTGTTGCGGAGAAGCGTATATAGTGTAGGTACTTGAGCAACGATCGAAGCGAATAGTGTTTCGACCGAACCCCATACCGTGCGGCTTAACTGAGAGCGAGCATGGGGAACGCCTTGAATGATTCGGACGCAGCTGACGGCAACAAGGAATACCCCAATACTGAATAATGAGCATAACTGCGCTTTCCTATCCATCGAGTGATTAGTACTGAGCAGCCATAGCGGTAATGCCAATACACGTACTTTTGCCAGCGGACTTTTGCTGCAAATAAAACAGGGAATGGAAACACCAGCAGCATGATATCAGTAATCAGGTTTCCCACCTCTGTGAGTCGTTAGTTTCGCCTCTACTCTTGAGTAAGCACGGATATTTACCGTAGGTAATCAACCACGTATTGCCATTGACACTGCTTCGATTAGCTTGTCATGTCACAGAGAGCGTTGCCGAGAGTGTATACCATTTACCAGGATCAGGGAATATCTGCCAATAGAGATAAAATGGCCTGCATTCTAGTACCACTGCAAGTTGTCCCGCAAGATATGTTGCAGCAAATACGATCCAGAAGGTATATTTGATGAGATTCTCCTTGGGCATTTTGCTGATGAGACGCGCACAGAGGTCGAGAACAACCATTTTGAGAGACCAGAGCCTAGTCCACAATTTTTAGAAAGTTCAAAGTGTATTATTGAATGAGCCTTACTTACAGTGTATTCACTGTCAATCGATTAACAATGTTTAATTTGCTGTTGAGAATGACTCTGTCGTGCACCTCAGGGTCCAAGCGACCCGGGGGACGAAGGTCAGCTTTGATGGCTGATAAGTCGCTTTGAGTCAATAAACTTCGTCACAATCAGGTGAGCGTTTGATGGTACTGACTCGTAGTGGTTCCGCCTGCCAATATGATAGCGTTCAGGGTTGCACGTAAAGTAATTGTTAAGAGAGCGACGCCTGTCCAATAATCTCCAGATGTGAAAGCATGACGGCGGCATTTGCGAAGTATCAAGCGAGTGACACAGAGACCTATGGCAAACCCATGGCAGATCCATAAGGCCTTGGTGTCAGTGGAAGACATTGTGCCTGCTTGTGATCGAGTGAGGATGGAATCAAATCCTAGTATACGTGACTGCGAAAGGAGAATGATAATGCATGGTAGCAGAACCCCTAGGTTTTGATGAGAAATCGGAGGGGTAGGGAATAGCTTCTTCTCAGCTCCCAGAAACCACAAACCTCGTGAAGCATTTTCGGCATGAGCCTACTTCGAGTGCGCTAAGAGTTACAAAGCAGGAAGAAGCGTCTTTACAGTCTAGCTGTGGCTTGGACCTGCCTTCATCAAATGATCAGCCTTGCTACCTGAGACCGCTTGGAACTAGAAACACGGCACGAAGAATAGGAACACACGGAGTAGTCGTGTTAGATAGCTTCGCATGAAGTACTTCGTTTCTTGCAGCGAGAGCTAGGCCGGGGTTCGGAAGTTTGGCCCGCTGGGCCGTTTCGGCTTGTTAGGCTGCGAAATCTGCAATTGGAATCACCAATCAAACCCACTTGTCCTTACCCCGGGCCATCTGGAAGACGACCATCTTGCAGGGGTAAAACGCTTTAGCTTCTGGTTAGCCTTGGGGAGGTACTGCAGCTTCTCTAGCCTCTCACTTTAGGCAAGAAGGATGTCCAAGATACTTCTGGTACGGATACCTAGTGGTAACTTCGTATTTTAGTCATTGCCAGGATTTTTATACATGGCTCGAAACTCAAAATCGATGTGGCTTCGTTTAAGGGGTTGGTAAATGAAATGCTCCGTGACGGGGACATACTAAGTATTCGTACGAAGTGCAAAGTAACTTTTGGCATTCGACCTGTCGTGAGGTTTGCTCCGGGGATGGCACAATCATCAATCCCCTTTCCCACCACGACGATTAAGACCCAAAAACACTCTATCATTCAACGCGGCTACGTGGACGCCACAGTAGCGCGAAAGCCCAAGACTTCAGTGGCTTCATCGTTCTCACCAAGCACAATACCAGATATTTCATGCTCCACAACGTGACAATGCAGTCGCAGGTCACATATACCGCGCTCGCAGAAGCATCCCCAGCTAAAAAAAGCCACCGCCGAAATCGTCACCAGATACTGCTCTTGCCTCAACATTCCCCAAGCGCTCCTTTCAAGACCTTGATGTGTTCCAGGTCGAACAATCCTTCATGCTTGGCTTTATGGCAAAAGCAGGCGTAGTAATCGAAGTCAGCATTTAAGCTTTCGGAGATAGGTCTTCTGTGGGACGAGCGGGTTGGTGGGGAAGAAGTCGAAGTCCCATAACTTGCGACCGAGCCAGCCGAGGCTGTGAACTCCTTTATCCAAAATTAAAGCTGGGCATTCCTAGCCTGCTCCCACTACCCATACCCAAAATCGGTATTGCAGTAGACTGATCACAGTCTCTTCGTCCGAACCCTCCAGGGTATCAGGCATTGATTGTTCTGAAACTTTCAATGCTTGAGATGTACGCCAGAAGATGTACCACCTCGACACCAGGCACTTCGGCTGCTGTTTCGTTGCTGGTGACCCGGAAGGGGTGACCAAGCTCCAAGGACAGATGCTGTTCACCATCAGCGGCCGCGATCTCCCCAAGAATTTGCCGGTGATCTGTTGGTAAATACTAGTTGGGTACCTAAGTACTTATCTCTAGATACCTGAATATCAAGTGGTTGGCGATTGGCAGATTCGAGCTCTTGGCATCGAAACGCCTAATGTGACCCCGCTAGACATGTTCCCATTGAGAGAGGAGGCGACATATAAAACTTTCATAAGGCAGATTACCGTAAGAAGGGAAATTCTGGCCGTACAGCGGATATATGTTCAGGTGGACTGTCGTGGAAGGCACTTCCATTCAGCTTACGGAGATGGAATCGCACGATGCTTCGTGCAACGCTCAACCCCTCTCTCAGCTCGTCAACGACTACCTGGAAAGACATTCAAAAATCTTCTGCGAGTTGCAAGAATTGAGGAGAAAGGTATTTAATAGTTAGCCTCCCGTGCCGAGTTGTAATATTTACACCCAGTTGCAGGGCTGGGCCAATGTTAAGGCCGATGCACACTTCCGGAAGCAACGTCAGCAGGCCGATGAGGCTGGACCGGATCTTCGTCGACATTTCTTCAATATGATGTGTCACATTGGCGAAGAGATTCAAAAGAGCACAGGGGCTATTGCCTTGAAGGACCCTGCCCCGTCCATTCTAGATCTCTGCGCTGCCCCTGGCGGTTTCATGGCCACTGCACTTCGCCACAACAAGGATGCGAGAATCTGCGGCATCAGCTTGCCCAAGGACCTCGGTGGCCATCCACTGCTTGTTCCTAAATGGAAAACGGACCCGCGAGTCACGGTGAACTTTTTGGATATCACCATGCTCGGCACAGAATTTGGTATGGAGTCATGTTCGGGTCTCACACCAACACTTTCTTCTTATCGTCCATACCATGGCCGTTTCTTCGATCTTGTCTTCTGTGATGGCCAGGTCTTGCGAACACACGCACAGTATCGAGACGAGAAGCGAGAAAGCCTCGAAGCTCCACGACTGAGCTGCAGCCAGATGATTTTGGCCCTGCAAAGACTACGCCAGGGGGGAACATTGATCATGCTCATGCACAAGGTGGAGTCGTGGCATACTCTGCAGACGCTTCGCGCATTTTCCAGCTTCGCAACCGTACAACTCCATAAGCCACATAAATACCACACTACTCGAGGTTCCTTCTATCTCGTCGCCACGAATGTTCAACCAGCATCTCCTGCTGCGAATGCCGCGATAAGCACCTGGAAAGCTATGTGGAGAGAAGCAACAGTCGGGACCCCCAACCTAGATCAGCAGGACTGTGCTGCCTTCTTATCACCAGATTCAGAAAGTGAAGGAAATAAGTTCTTGGAGGAGTTCGGAGATCAAGTCATCCGGTTGGGTGAGCCCGTCTGGGATGTGCAGCGCATAGCTCTCGCTAAGAAGTCTTGGAACTAGTCGTGCAATGCTGTAAGGTCTGGGGTGGTATTGACACTTCAAGATTGAGGTCGGCGAGGCTTTATCAGATCCTAACCTCATCGGTATCGGTAGGCTTCAAGATCATAAAATGTGGTACGGATCGCGTAGTAACGAATCTCATAGGCAACCTCTGAAACCTCTAGTCAGAATAGGCACCCAGCGGGTGTCAGAAATCGTGGATCACCTTCTATTCTCGGTAGAGCCTTCTATGTCCCTCCGATAGAAGTCATCTATGATATCAGCGCACAAAACGAAGGTGTCCAGAATCCTACATTAGCGCACAGAGGTAGTCGTTCAATATGGCGGGTGGCAGGATAAGAAAGGGGTTAGTGATTCATGCGTCCTGTCATGCCCTGATTGCAAGGTTCAACATTGTGTGCGCCGGCATTACTCTCTTAGGAAGGAAAGCCCCTGGTCTCGACAGCAGCTTCCAAGGATTCTTGTACTCGTATTGGAAGCTGAGTCCAGCTTCTAAATGGGACCGTCGAGGCTGAAACGGACTTCGCCAATTCGATCTGTGATCCGCCGTACCACCAGGTACCACAATACTCTGCCGTAGCACTTGGCAGTGACGTACATGAATCTTGGAGTTGTCCTCCCTGAATCCCAATGCGTTTCGACATCACAGGCTGCTCCCATTCGATCACCAAGCCTCAAATAACTACTACAGATCCAAGATTCAGTACTTGCACCGAAATTCGATTGACCACATACCCAGGAGATAGATCGAACACCTGCGCGCAAAGGGCTAAAAGTTACTTGATCGTCGTCCACTGCCCAGGATGACTTCCAGCTCTAGCCAGAGCCAACTGCTCTAGTAAGATAACCTACATCGAGACTGACGACCAATTAGTTCTAACTACTATTGCAGTGCCTGTATCGCGCACGGAACCACGATATTGACCGAGCATACATCTCCCGGCACGTCATCTACATCGGCATCCTCGCTTGCTTCGGTCATCCTCCCCAAGATCTCGCACTCTACTCCAGCCAAGCTCACATATACGCACGACCGGTTATTTGTGCACTATATAGCAGACTCTCCGTCGTCTACATCGAACAGCCCCGATGAGCAGCTATCCAGCCATGCTGCCATGACCTATTTGGTGGTGGCGCAGACAGAATTAGGGCGACGGATCCCGTTCGCATTTCTACTGGAACTCAAGAAGAAGTTCCTCGCACAGTACAAGCCCGAGTCTACGGATTTCCAATCTCTACCGGCATATGGTTCAGCAGCGTTCAATTCAACGCTCAAGGGGATGCTTCAGCAGTACAACACGTCACCACCGAATGATTCCTTGGCCAATGCCCGCAAGGAAATTGACAGTGTCAAGGATATTATGACGGAAAACATTGAGAGAGTGCTTGAACGAGGAGAGCGTCTTGATCTTCTTATTGACAAGACCGATAGACTGGGAGGAAGTGCTAGAGATTTTAGGGTTAGAAGTCGAGGATTGAGGAGACAGATGTGGTGGAAGAACGTTCGGTTGATGGTTTTGCTTGTGGTTGTGGTCATCTTCCTACTGTACCTATTCATCGGATTTGGATGTGGCCTGCCAGCTTGGGGAAAATGCGTCGGCTGAATAGTATTCTGTCTTCAACAGGGAGGGCGGTTGCTTTGGTTTCTTGATTGAAGCGGATTGTATTATATCATTATTTGCAACGAGCAATGTATCACTTAGCGCATATCGCATTATTGCTCGTTTGAGACCGGAACAAGATCCGCCAGGAGACGCTTTATGCTTGAGTTGTTGTGGTCCAAGAAACAAGAAGTGGTGTTTGTGAACAGGGTATTGGGGCATTAATACATCATCCAAGCACCAGGACTTGCTCTAGGCTGAGAACGAATATACTGTATCCACAAATGGCGTAATAATTTTGTATAAGTCTGGGCACCACGTAATGAACCAACCTAGTAATGGAACACTCGATTTTATCGCCACCACGACA